>NC_132912.1:87216881-87518381 GCF_047675955.1 Chlorocebus sabaeus
TTGTTACATAGGTCAACCTGTGCCATAGTGGTTTCTGCACCTATCAACCCATCACATAGGTATTAAGCCCCACATACATTAGCTAGTTTTCCTAATGCTTTACCTACCCCAACCCCACCCCCCAACAGGCCCCAGTGTGTGTTGTTCCCCTCCCTATGTCCATGTGTTCTCATTGTTCTGCTCCCTTATAAATGGGACATGAATATTTTATATATGTCTATTTTTCCTTTTTAATAATCACTTATGACCAGTGTTTGTTTATAGAACATTTATTTTCCATTCTCTGAACAATATATTTTCTATAAAATATCCTAATTATTCTATTTCTTTTATACAAATGGGAAAAGACTTTTTTAATTTAATCTTTTAAAAGACTCAGACTATAAATAAATAAAAAGCAAGTGACAATTCTCCAAATACCAACATCTAGGGGGAAGTGGTGGTGTTTAACATTTTGAAGTGTTTCCAGATGGACAGAAAGAAGACTATGTAGGTAGACAGGTGGAATTACAGGTAACTAGGAAGAATGTTATATTTATGGTAGGCTCATGCTACATATAACATTTGATTGCACATTTTTAAATTTAATGTTGTTGGTATGTTTGCCTTGTTTTATGTTAAGGTAGCAGGAGGTAGTAATTAAGCTTTGAGTCCTGCCTTTGGCTATTATAGCTTTGGGCAAATTGTTAATTGTCTGTAACCATTGACTCCTCCTTTATAAAATACACATGATGATAACATTTACCTCATATAATTCGTATGAGAAAAAAATAAAGCATACACTCAACAAGTATTAGCCATTATCTTATCATAATTTTATTGATCCTCTATAATACCTCAGAATTTAAAATATACTGACATAGCATTTTTATCTAGGCCTTTTCAAACTCTTTTGTTTTTCTATACTATTTTTTTGAGGTTGAATTTTTATTTCCCAAAGCTTACACATTTATTTATTTGATTATTTATTTACTCATTTTTGGAGACAGAGTTTCCTCTGTCCCTCAGGCTGGAGTGCAGTAGTGCATTCTCAGCTCACTGCAAACTCCACCTCCCGGGTTCAAGCAATTTTTCTGCCTTAGCCTCCGGAGTAGCTGGGATTACAGGTGCTGCCACCATTCCCGGCTAACTTTTGTATTTTTAGTAGAGACAGGGTTTTGCCATGTTGGCCAGGTTGGTCTCAGACTCCCGACTTCAAGTGATCAGCCCATGTTGACTTCCCAAAGTGCTAGGATTACAGGCATGAGACACTGCACCCAGCCCTCCCAACGCACGTACATTTAAAGATTAATATACATTACTAAATTTTCCTTGGAAGAGTGTCCTTTCTCCAGTGATATGAGAGACTCGCATTCCACATACACTTACAAAACCATTACGTAAATTATTTACCAAAACTTGAAGAAAAATGCATCTAATTTTGCTTTTTAATTTGCATTACTTTGTGACTATTAGTGAAGACAAATCATACTTTTACTTTCGAGAAAATTTATACTGCATTGGTAGATGGCCTGGTTATCTTTCACTTGTTTCCTTCTAGTATGAATTTTTCCAAATTTTTTTCCAAATCTCTTTGATATATTGAGATTTTTAAACATTTGCCTTAGAGTTTACAAAGATACAGTATTTCCAAGATTGTAGTTTTTAATTGAAGGTAGCGTAAGATAACATTGCTAATTTCTCAGTATTAAACCAAGTCATTTTACTCTGAGGTTAAAATGCAGTATCAGAACAAGAAAATTATGAAATAATACCTTTTTATCTCTGACAGTGTTAATCATGTTCAGCCAATTTGGAATCCCAACTTTATAGTAGTAGGAGAACAGGATTGTGATTAGAAATCTGTTTTTGTCATCTGATTTCTATCCATGTATCTGTGACTTTGAAAAACTTGTTTAATCTTCAGTTATAAAATTTAACAGTTTTATGATTTATTTCTTCTGCTACACTGCATTTTGTAAGGGTTGAATTAGCATATATAAATGTTCCTTAAAATTTCCCAAGATATAAAGACCTTAAGTAAATGCATTCTCTGTATCATGTTTTTTTGAACAATGGCCTGCATAATTTTGACATTAATGTAATAATGTTTTCTTGTTAATGCAACTCAAACGTTATATTCATTAGGAGTTTTGGGGAATGGTGGATTTTAGGAGAAAACATTGGATATACATAGGCCACATTTTTGGCCCTTCCTTCCTTCCTTCCTTCCTTCCTTCCTTCCTTCCTTCCTTCCTTCCTCCCTCCCTCCCTCCCTCCCTCCCTCCCTCCCTCCCTTCCTTCCTTCCTTCCTTCCTTCCTTCCTTCCTTCCTTCTTTCTTTTTTAATGGAGAAAACCATCTACAGAAAGTTGTTTTCCCTAGAGTAAACCTTGTCCTTGCAGGAGGAGACTGTTCTTATCTCTGTCTGCCTATAAAAGAGTGGGTTAGTTATAGGGCTGGGCGCAGTGACTCATGCTTGTAATCCCAGCACTTTGGGAGGCGGAGGCGGGTTAATCACGAGGTCAGGAGGTTAAGACCAGCCTGACCCATATGGTGAAACCTGTCTCTACTAAAAATACAAAAATTAGCTGGGGGGGTGGCAAGTACCTGTAATCCCAGCTACTCGGGAGGCTGAGGCAGGAGAATCGCTTGATCCCAAGAGGCGAAGGTTGCAGTGAGCCAGTATTGCGCCACTGTGCTCCAGCCTGGGCGACAGAGCGAGACTCCATCTCAAAAATAAATAAATAAATAAATAAATAAATAAATAAATAAATAAATAAGTAAAAAGAATGGGTTAGTTACATAACTTGGTTAAGAAAGAAGGTTCTAACATAATAAAGTATAAAGCATTTATGTTTAATTCAAAGGTTGTTGAATATGCTTTCCAGTTGTTTAATGCACATCTAAGTTAGTGCTGGATTCATTTTGGGGAACATGAGTGTGCAGAATATGAGATTTTAAGGCAGAAATGTCATTTCCACATGGACCTTAATTTACTACTTAAAAATAAAAATTTTCAGAGTGTTGGAATCCTATTGAAAACTAGTTATTCATATGTTATACTGAAAAGAGGTTTGATTTTTAATAAATTTGAGAAATGATGCACAAATAGTACATCAGTCTATGCTGAACATATTCTTTAAATGTTTAATTCATCTTTTTATTTTACATACTTAGAGATTCACAGGTAATTGTAAAAAAATTCAGAGGCATTCCATGTACATTTACCCAGCTTCCCCTCACGGTAATGTTTTTTAAAACGATAGTATAATATCACAATCAGGATGTTGAAGGCTATGCAGTAAAGATACAGCACACTTCCATCACCACAGGATCTCTCATGTTTGCCTTTTTGGTGACACCCACTTCCCTCCCAGCTGTACTAATTCTTAGTTCTTGACGACCACTAATATATTCTCAATTTTTACACTTTTGTCTTTTTGAGAATTTTATATAAGTAGAATCATACATTATATACCTTTTGAGATTAACCTTTTTCTACTCAGAATAATTATCTGCATATTCCTTCAAGTTGTGGTATGTGTCAATAACCTATTTCTCTTTACTGCTGAGCAGTAGTTTTTGGTATAGACATATTACAATTTGTTTAATCATTCTCCCCTTAAAGACATCTGGATTGACTCTAACTTTTGCTGTTAAAGTTGCTATAAATATCTGCATTAAAATGTTTGTGTGAACATGTTTTATCTGTAAAAAATACTCAAAAGTGCACATGATGGATCATATGGTAGTGTGTGCTTAATTTTGTAGGAAACTTGAACTTTTCAGGAATGGCCGTAATATTCTACATTCCCACCAGCATGTATGAATGATTTGTTTCTCTACCTCCTTGTGAGCATTTGGTGTTGTCACTATATATTGTTTTAGACATTCTGATAAGTGTATAGAGATATTTCATTGTGGTTTAAGTTTGTATTTCTCTAATGGCTGATAATGTTGATAACTTTTTCGTGTGTTTATTTGCCATTTGCATAATGTTGACAATCTTTTCATGTGTTTATTTGCCATTTGTATATCCTCTCTGGTGAAATGTCTCTTCAAATCTTTTTCCTGTTTTTCCAATTGTTTCGTTATTGAGTTAAAAAAAAAAAAACTCTTTATATATTTTATAGGCTACAAGTTTTGCAAACATTGTCTCTTATTCTGTAGCCTGTTTTTTAATGATGTCAATGAGGTCTTATGAGAAGCAAAACATTTTAATTTTGATGAAGTCCAGTATATAACTGTTCCTTCTATAAATTATGCTTTGATCTTCAAGTCTAAGACCTATACGCTAAATGACAGATCTCAAAGATTTTCTCTATTTTTTTTTTGTTTTATAGTTTTAAGTTTAACTTCATCAACTATTTTGTGTTAGTCTGGGTATAATGTGAAATTGAGGTTGAGATTCATTTTATTGTGCAACTAAAAAGATAGAGTAGTCAATACTGTGTGCTATTAGCAGAAGAATAGATATATACATCAATGGAACAAAAGAGGTAACCCCAAAACAGACTCACACAAATATACCTAACTTATTTTTGACAATGGAAAACACATAATTAAATGGAAAAAAAAAGAAGACTATTTTTTCAGCAAACGGTATTGCACCAATTGGACATTATAATGGGATTGCGATAAAGATTAAACCCATATATTAATTTGGGGAGAATTGTCATCCATGAATACAGTTCATGAATAGGGTATGTCTCTTCATTTACTTAAGTCATCCTTGATTATGTTCATTAGTATTGTACAGGTTTTAGCATAGAAATCTTGCATATTTTGTTAGACTTACACCTCAGTATTTCTTTATTTTCCACTGTGATATATATTCTTCCTGTCCAAAATCCCTGTTTGTCTTTAACATAAGAGTTTAACTAGACCTCTAGTTTTTGAGAATTTCTGACACGTGGAAGCTTTTCTTAATGTGCCTTTTTTATTATAAGCTCTGTTCTAATTCCATGACTATACAGGTTAATGATGGTGCTAGAAGGGTAACCTCATTTATTATCGATAACTACTCTCATCATGTCACTCATTTCAGCTCTCCTTAAATGCTCAACATATAGTTTCTTTTAACTATTTCCAGCAACAGATACACAGAATGGTTAAAAATCAGAACTCTTGTAGCTTGGTATTTCTAAAATAACATTTTAGTTTTTAATAAAATACTACTTGAAAATAAGACCAATTCTTTTATTAAATAAAGTGCAAAGCCCTACCTACAACATACTCCTTTGAGACACCCACCAAACTTTATCATTGAAAACATGGGGAATTTTTGCAACACTTAATTTTGTTTAATCCAGAGAATTCCAAACTAGTGTTTTAAACTAACCCTTTTCACTGTAGCCCATCTGTTAACAGTTCATGGAATTCTGACTTTTGACAAAAATGGAATTTTCAAGTAACAAAAATAGTTAATTAAAAAGGAAGCAGCTTGATTAATTCTTGATAAATAAAAAGTATAGGATTTGTCTCAGACTACAAGTTGCTTGTATTTGCCCTTTTGTTCCTTGCTGTTTTGCTCACATAGGGAACTTATGATTTTATTTGATTAAATATGTATGTACCTGTTTTTAAATACTTGCCTCATACTTCACATTACTATTTAGATGTTACATTACTCTTCAGCTTTTCTAAGTTGTGATTTTATTGACATTCAAAAGCAGAAACAGTGATAAAACCGTTGAATATGAAATGAATTATTTGAAAGTAATAGTATCACGTATTTAAATGTGGAAATACCACATGAAGAGCAATGCAAAGTTGATAGGTTAAACATGTAACAATGTTCAAGTGTAAATTGTGAACAGAAAATTATATTAGAAAAGGAACTGCTTGAGGCTTTTATTTAATAATGTAATTCTTGGCTGGGTGCTGTGGCTAACGTCTGTAATTCCAGCACTTCCAGAGGGCGAGGCGGGCAGATCACGAGGTCAGGAGTTCAAGACCAGCCTGGCCAACATGGTGAAACCCTGTCTCTACTAAAAATACAAAAATTAGCTGGGTGTGGTGGCGGGCACCTGTAATCCTAGCTGCTCAGGAAGTTGAGGCAGAATTGCTTGAACCCTGGAGGTGGAGGTTGCAGTGAGCTGAGATCATGCCACTGCAATACAGCCTGGTTGGCAGAGCGAGACTCCTCCTCAGAAAATAAATAAATAAATAAATGTAATTCTTTTAGCATACAAACAGGATATTGATCAATTTTCGCTTGTTTTAGAGGGCATTTCAGATGCATTTTTGTTTGTTTTCTGTGTCTTTGTTGATAATAGAATTCTCTTTTATGCGCATAAAAATTATCTTGATTATTAAAAGAAGTCCTCAACTTCTAATATTGCTGAGTTCATTTTTTAGCAATGTGCACTGTTAATGAAATGTTCTTTCCAGCAATTTTTCACAGTGGTAAAGTGTTTACAATTCAATATGCGATAATATTCATGACAACAGTCTGGCTGGTGTCAGCAATCTGTAATTGTTGAAATAGTAGACCTGTGGCAAAATAATTCTTAGCTCTGAGACCCCCACTCTGCTCAGTAATTAGAATTTGAAGAACTATGAAATTATAATCATTTTAAAATAGTATTTGATTTTAGACCTTTACTTGGCTGCCTTTAATATTTTTCTGTTTCAGTCATTTTCCCACTTCCTACCATCTGCCGACCTTATTCCCTTATTCTGCAGCTATTGCCACTTCTGAGCTCCCTCAAAATCTAGCAGTCCTTTAGATTTCCTCTGTGTTTTTACCTTACCATTCCTCCTACAAAAGCCCAGCTCCGTTTGGTTGACTGCGATCCATTTCACTTGAGTCAGTAAGTAGTTTGGATAGTGCCTTGCTGTGCTAGACACTGTGTTAAGCTTTATAGATATAAACATATTTATCTTGATTCTATGATACTGCTGAATCCAAGACCTATCATTGTTTTTAAACTGTTCCATAAATTTAACATTAGCTTTCAGAGGGAAAAACACAGACACACACATTATGTTAAATGCATATGTTGACATGACACTTTCTGAAAACATTAAATATAAAAACATATTCAGAATATATAAAACATCATCTTGTTTTCTGAAGAAGCTTGAAGTTCAGTGTAAAGACAGACCTACACAAATTTGGGTGTGATCTTATGAACATTTGGTTGGTTTTGTCAATGTCAGAGTAAAATCTAGAGACTAATCTCTAAATTAAACATTTAATTTGTAATCACAGAATTGCAGTTCAGGGCATACACACAGGCCTGGGACGTTTCAAGAATAAAAAGAAAGTTGCGAGTTTTATCATAAAGAGATATGTTATATATTGTTTTGAAAGAAAGTTTATTGACTCTCTAGATAAGCTTTTGGGAGCTGGCAGGCCCTAGACTTAGAGTCACTGCTATTTCAGGTTGCTTCAGCAGTTACTAGCAGGCTGTTACAGCAGTTGGGCTTGCAGAAAATTCAATTATTGAAGCTGGTGCTATGTGATTTTTTCCCCCAGCCCGTCGACTCTGATTTAATTGGGCATAACAAGAATGACCCAATTCATATAATCAACTTTAACAGTTTTAAAGGAAAAAAATGATTAAATTTACATTGGTAAACTTATGATGCTAGTAGCAGTATGGATGATGGATGGAGAAAGTTGAGGCTGACATAAAGAAGAACAGCATCAAGACGCTAAGATTTCTCTCCATGCCTGCTCCCAGCAAAAAGCAGCCACTACTTATAAATTACTTGACACTTACAAGCCTGGTTATGGGAGGTGTGGGTGTTTTCTGTCGTTCGGATTTTGTCTTAAGTAAGCACTGTGTATTTACTTGGGTCTTAGGCATGGACTCTCTTAGTGAACCTGTCTGGCCTTCACTATCAGTGTGGGTCCAGCATGTATATTTGACCCTTGTTAAGTCACAGAATATTTTGTTTTAATGTGCCATAATTCCAGCTCCAGTGAGTTTTACCAGTTACCTACTAAAAATAAATAAAACAATAAACACCAACAAAAATGTTTGTTGTGCTTCTCCCAGCAGTTTGAGGCTTTTATCATAAGATAGGAAGGAAAAATTGATCCAGGTGGATCACAAACTTTTCCTGCAAAGCCTGCTACTTCCCTCTTCATGCTTAAACCTTGAAAGATCCCCTTCTCATAACTGTCAGCTGCTTTCAAACTTTCTTGAGCATATAGTTATATCTGTAGAGAAGAGCCTATGGCCTTTGACAAAATTCAACAGCCCTTCATGCTAAAAACTCTCAATAAATTCGGTATTGATGGAACATATCTCAAAATTATAAGAACTATTTATGACAAACCCACAGCCAATATAATACTGAATGAGCAAAAACTGGAAGCATTCCCTTTGAAAACTGGCACAAGACAGGAATACCCTCTCTCACCACTCCTATTCAACATAGTGTTGGAAGTTCTGGCTAGGGCAATCAGGCAAGAGAAAGAAATCAATGGGATTCAGTTAGGAAAAGAAGAAGTCAAATTGTCACTGTTTGCACATGACATGATTGTATATTTAGAAAACCCCATCATCTCAGCCCCAAATCTCCTTAAGCTGATAAGCAACTTCAGCAAAGTCTCAGGATACAAAATCAATGTACAAAAATCACAAGCATTCTTATACACCAGTAACAGACAGAGAGCCAAATCATGAATGAACTTCTAGTCACAAATGCTTCAAAGAGAATAAAATAGCTAGGAACCCAACTTACAAGGGATGTAAAGGACCTCTTCAAGGAGAACTACAAACTACTGCTCAGTGAAATAAAAGAGGATACAAACAAATGGAAGAACATACCGTGCTCATGGATAGGAAGAATCAATATCGTGAAAATGGACATACTGCCCAAGGTAATTTATAGATTCAATGCCATGCCCATCAAGCTACCAATGAGTTTCTTCACAGAATTGGAAAAAACTGCTTTAAAGTTCATATGGAACCAAAAAGGAGCCCACATTGCCAAGACAATCCTAAGTCAAAAGAACAAAGCTGGAAGCATCACGCTACCTGACTTCAAACTATACTACAAGGCTACAGTAACCAAAACAGCATGGTACTGGTACCAAAACAGAAATATAGACCAATGGAACAGAACAGAGTCCTCAGAAATAATACCACACATCTACAGCCATCTGATCTTTAACAAACCTGAGAGAAACAAGAAATGGGGAAAGGATTCCCTATTTAATAAATGATGCTGGGAAAATTGGCTAGCCATGAGTAGAAAGCTGAAACTGGATCCTTTCCTTACTCATTATATGAAAATTAATTCAAGATGGATTAGAGACTTAAATGTTAGACCTAATACCATAAAAACCCTAGAAGAAAACCTAGGTAATACCATTCAGGACATAGGCAGGGGCAAGGACTCCAAGTCTAAAACACCAAAAGCAACAGCAACAAAAGCCAGAATTGACAAATGGGAGCTAATTAAACTAAAGAGCTTCTGCACAGCAAAAGAAACTACCATCAGAGTGAACAGGCAACCTACAGAATGGGAGAAAATTTTTGCAATCTACTCATCTGACAAAGGGCTAATATCCAGAACCTACAAAGAACTCAAACAAATTTACAAGAAAAAAACAAACAACCCCATCAAAAAGTGGGCAAAGGATATGAACAGACATTTCTCAAAAGAAGACATTCATACAGCCAACAGACACATGAAAAAATGCTCATCATCACTGGCCATCAGAGAAATGCAAATCAAAACCACAATGAGATACCATCTCACACCGGTTAGAATGGCAATCATTAAAAAGTTAGGAAATAACAGGTGCTGGAGAGGATGTGGAGAAATAGGAACACTTTTACACTCTTGGTGGGATTGTAAACTAGTTCAACCATTATGGAAAACAGTATGGCGATTCCTCAAGGATCTAGAACTAGAAGTACCATATGACCCAGCCATCCCATTACTGGGTATATACCCAAAGGATTATAAATCATGCTGCTATAAAGACACATGCACAATATGTTCATTGCCACACTATTCACAATAGAAAAGACTTGGAATCAACCCAAATGTCCATCAGTGACAGACTGGATTAAGAAAACGTGGCACATATACACCATGGAATACCATGCAACCATGAAAAAAGATGAGTTTGTGTCCTTTGTAGGGACATGGATGCAGCTGGAAACCATCATTCTCAGCAAACTATCGCAAGAACAGAAAATCAAACACCACATGTTCTCACTCATAGGTGGGAACTAAACGAGATCACCTGGACTCGGGAAGGGGAACATCACACACCAGGGCCTATTATGGGGAGGAGGGAGGGGGGAGGGATTGCACTGGGAGTTATACCTGATGTAAATGACGAGTTGATGGGTGCTGACGAGTTGATGGGTGCAGCACACCAACATGGCACAAGTATACATATGTAACAAACCTGCACGTTATGCACATGTACCCTAGAACTTAAAGTATAATAATAAAAAAAAAAAGGGAGAGAAGAGCCTATGAATGCGTAAGGAATCTTTTGACAACCACCCCCAGGGGTTCTTCATCCTTATGCTAATCCAAACTCAGCCTTCAGCACTCCATCAAAATTCTGGCTATTTTTTTTTTTCTTACTAATATTTGACAATGCCTGCTCCAAATAAGCCAGTGTCCATATCCCACCTATCCCTGGAAGCAGCCATTCTTCCCTAGCTTTCAGGTTAATTGCTCATCTATGACATCAGCTCTCTTACAGGGATGAAGAACATTTATAAATTTGAAATTGTTGTTTGGATTTTTAAGTGCAATAGCTATGTTTTTTTGGCTATCAGCATTGTAAACGGAAGCCAGAAATCCCTGGTTCATCATTTTTAACAACTACCAGAAAGTGTTTCTTATACCAAAGTTAGATAATCAAGAGCGTAGAGCCACTGCCTTCCCAGATAGTATATTTGCCTCAAATACAAAAGAAAAGGTCAATCAAAATGTCACAGTGAAAATATCTTCCACATACACTACTAGATTTTAAACAGCAAAACAGAAAAACTATTCCTACCCATATGAGACAGGTACTACATGTTATTTTTGTAATTTTACAATTAATATAGTGTAGACACAGAGAGGTGGAATAATTTTTCTGATATAATATAGTTTGTAAATGATTAAAAATCACTGGTGAATATAAATTAAAAATATTTTAATGGTAGCAAACACAAAATCTCTTGTGCTTTTTGGCATTAAAATCTTCTTAATGTAATTAAACAGTTCTGAGTCTTCTCCTCGGGGCCTCACAAGCCAGAAAGCAAGCCATCAGCTGTGTTGCATTCTCATTTGGAGACTCAGAAAATGATGCCTTTCTAAACTCCCTAGGATGATTGGCAGAATTCATTTCTTTGTAGCTATGTAATTTATTACAGCTTGCTTCTTCAATGCTAGCATTTTATAGAGAGGATCTCTGCTGCTTTGAATGTTACCTCTTAGAATGTAAGGACTCTCTTATTTAAGGCTCCCACTGATTAGGCCAAGCCCCCCGCACTCCCCACCCCCACCCCCCCACCAACCCCCCACCCACCCCCCACCCTCCCCACCCCCCCCACCCCCCCCCCCGCAAGATAATTTTCTTGATTAACTCAAAATCAAATGACTGGGGATCTTAATTACATCCTTGTTGTACTATTTCCTTTGGAAAAAGTGCAAGGTTCTACTCATACTCCAAGCAGGGGAATTATATCCCAGGGGGCAGTGAGCACGGGGCACATCTTAGAATTAATAGTCAAATTTTTAAAGTTGTGCTGCTATAAGAAAAGTACACACAATTTTTCTCACATTGTGTTGGAACATTGGTCACTTCTTTAAGGGTAATTTTGTATTACTAGCACATATATTGGGTAACATATATATTGGATAACACTAAGTGAAATATTATTTCTCCTATGTCATCTTGAGAGTATTTGAATGCTTTTAAATACAGTTTGAACATCGTATTTCCCTTCATAGAAGAGTTCTTCAAAATCCATGTGAAACTCATGAATCAATGATTGAATAGCATGAGGCAGGTGATCCACATAAAAATAAATATCTATTAATTCTTAACTCGTAAATACCTTGGAAAACTTAAAATATTTTATATTTTTAAATTTAAAATATTGTTTAAAATGAAAACTTTCCACAAATGAATGAAATAGAATTTGATTCTTGTACCTTGGTCAGGTTAAGATAGTTATTTCTGGCTGGGCGCGGTGGCTCAAGCCTGTAATCCCAGCACTTTGGCAGGCCGAGACGGGCGGATCACGAGGTCAGGAGATTGAGACCATCCTGGCTAAGATGGTGAAACCCCGTCTCTACTAAAAAATACAAAATCTAGCCGGGCGAGGTGGCGGGCGCCTGTAGTCCCAGTTACTCGGGAGGCTGAGGCAGGAGAATGGCGTGAACCCGGGAGGTGCAGCTTGCCACTGCACTCCAGCCTGGGCCACAGAGCAAGACTCCGTCTTTAAAAAAAAAAAAAAAAAAAAAAGAAAGTTATTTCTAATTTTGAAATAAAAACATTACAGATTCTTGAATCAAAAAAATACAAAAATTGGTACTATTATTGGCAAGGGTGATATAAGCACCTACAAATATAGATTCTACCCATTTTTAAGTTCCTATACCCTCTGAGTATTGTTTAGTTTGATTAAATACTAATCTAGAAGTTGTATTGTTTTACAACCATGGCCAACACAATTTTACTGATTGATATGTTAGATTTCATATCAATTGTTCATATCAATGACTTCATTATTAATGCAAATACTATTATAGATGAATGTGTTTCTCTTTTATTTTTAATTTTCAGTCACTGAAGCCTTGAGAAGCAAAATGTTATACAGACACAGTTAAGGATTTTACATTGCTGAAAATGCTTCCCAAATTGTGTCTTCAGAAAGTCAATTCATGAACCTTCACTGACCAATATATTGTGTAGAAAAGAGAGTTGTGAGTACAGATGATGGCAGTCATAGCTTCCAGTTGGAATGCATATTTGATTGGGAACTGTCACCATCCAGGAATGCTAATGACACTAAAACGCTTTATAGATTATTTAAAAGGGTATACCATGAAGCTTTTTATAATTACCATCATTGTATAGTTTTTAAGAGCACTTAAAAATGGAGGCTCAATTTCAGAATGTTGCCTTAATATCATATCTAATTGCCTAAATTGAGTTCAGCTTTTTAGTTGCTGTCATTATTGTGAATTCCAATAATGAGCAATGATTACTCAGGGAGATGTGTTTATCTCAGGAGAATGAAAACATTTTGTATACTGCTTTTCAAAAGTGCATTCTGCCCAGAACTCATAAATGTACTCACCAAGAATTTTCTAGTAGTTTTGTTTCAGTAAATAAATGTAACTGGAGTCCGTTGGCAGAGTAAAAAGGATTCTGAAGGTCCTATTATTACTAGTTTTGTTTCAGTAAATAAATGTAACTGGGGTTTGTTGGCAGAGTAAAAAGGAATATGAAGGTCCTATTACTATTATCATTACTTTGTAGTAGACTTCCATGGCTCCCAGAATAAGGCTGCCTCCCCATAACCATCGGGATAAAGAAAAAAGTTTTCTGCAAACAGTGTGTGCCCATAACCTCCCTCATATCCCCATATGCAGCTTTCCAGGGCTAGTGCATATCTGAAGCTGCCAGGTTATATCAGTTCACAAACTTCACTGGTGATATTCCTTCTGCCTGGGAGAGAATGTCTATTCTTGTGACATCAAAGCTCTCTGTTCCCTAGCTCTTATGAATAATGGCAATTTATATTTACAGTATTTATAGTACTATAGCCATTTATTCATACTATAATTTATAATACTAAGCCATTTATTCATAGATTGGCCTTTCCTATCGCCAAGTATAAACAGCGAAGGCAGCAATATTGTCTTGTTTAGTATTTTTCATCATCAGCACACATCTCTGTGTCTTGACACCTGTTATTTAATAATTGTTTTCCGAAATGTACTTTGTACCTTTTTGAAGATGTGTATCTTTTAGCACTCACAGTTCTTTCCATCATAGTACTAATACCTGATGATGACTACTCATTCACTTATTTGTAAACTCCTCTATATGAGGTTCTGATAAAATGGGAGAGCTCCCTCAATCCTCTGGCAGAACGTGCGATAGGGGTGTGACTGGCTCCTTTGGTCGCCCAGTTGCTCAAACCGCTAGGGGGAGCATGCAATGGCCAGGTGCAGAGGCCGTGGGGAAGTTTTTTTGGGCTCCAGCGCTATGACAGCTTCTAGGAGTGGATATCTGCAACTCCCGAAGCCCAAGGGAGCATGTGTTACAGTACACTCTTTCAGCTTTGCCATCTGCTGATGGCTTGTGTTAATCAACTCAACAGACCCTCTGCTTTATCCCAAGGGAAGACGGCCAGTGTGACAACTTTCTGTATCTGGAGTTCTTGCCCATTGTACCTGAAGAATCTCATCACACATGGACTTGAAGGATGAGTGTGAGGTTTTATTGAGTGGTGGAGGTGTCTCTCAGGGTGATGGATGGGGAGCTGGAAAGTGGGACAGAGTGGGAAGGTGGTCTTCCCCTGGAGTGGAGCCATCCAGCAGCTGGACTCTCCTCTGACTGCCCCTGGCTGAACTCCCCTTGGCATCTGCGTCATTCTGCTGTCACTGGTCTGCTGGTCTGTTGGTGTCTGCTGGTTCCTCTGCTCCTCTTAACGTTCAGCCACTTGTGTCTGTGCCCACTAAGGTTTCGGGTTTGTATGGAGGCAGAATGGGTGGGTGGGAGGGGGATTGACCAAAAGGCAACTTTGGGAACACAAAAACAGAAATACCTGTCCTCACTTAGGGCCATGGGTCTTCAGGCTTGAGGGTGGGGCCTTTGCCAGGGAACTTCCTTCTTCTACCCAGTGTTTCCCTGTCTCCTGTCAGTATCACTGAGACTTAGTCTATTTATATACTGGATACTTGCCCTGTGCTTATATATAGCAGATACTCTGATGATATTTGTTTTAAATTAGTAGAGCTATTTTTAAATATATATATATATCTCACTATTGTTAAGCTATTGAGAAATTGTTCTTTTCACTCTCCCCATAAACTGACATAGAAAAATTTTAATTGGGAATGTTTGAACAAACGTCATACAAGCAGCAAGTTTGTCAAACAAGCAGTAGATTGTCCTTAATCTGTGGTCTTATTTTTAAAACAGAATAAGACTGTTAGGTAGGTAGTTAATTTTAAAAGTTTCCTTAATACTGGACAGTAGTTTACACTCTGGTAAGTATGGGGAATTATATGCAGTGTTGTTTAAGCCATGTTGACAATTATCTGAAAAGTAAATGCTTTATCATCAGGGCTTGATAATGTAAAGAAATGTGAGAAACAGTCAAGAACAGATTCAAAGATTGAGAGTTGTGATAGATTGCTTAGGGAAGAGTTACATAAAGACGGAAACCACAGTTGTACTATAGAATATAAAGCCACAGATATATTATACATGTTTAGAGAATTAACTTTAATAATATGTTTTGTTTAATCCAATGTCCAAAATATTATACTTTATCATTTAATCAAGATACACGTTTTAAATGATACACTCCATTTTTTATATTGTTAATTTTTAATTTGGTATGTGTTTCACACTTACAGCATGTCTTGGACCATACAATTTTCAGCTGAGATCAAACATTTGATTTGTATTTAGATTTTATAAAATTTATATTTTAAGAAGTAGATTCACATGCCCACATTATTTCAAATATAAATTAAAATTTGCCAGATTGAATTAACTACTTTTTATTTAATTAAAATTAAATAAAATTAAGTATATGTTTCTAAGATACACTAGCCACATTTCAAGTGCTTAATAGCTACATGTAGGTAGTGTCTACCATATTAGACAGTGTGCCTCTAAACCGTAAAAAAGAATGAGATATCTCAAGCAGTGCACAGAGGATCTAGAGAATTAACTTAAATGCAGGCTGAGAGGATCCAAGCCACAGTTTTCTTCACATTCATATCTGTCCTAATGTGCAGGTTTCCACATCTACTTGATGTTACTTTTTGGCTATTGATGTGATGCTTCTCTGTCAACTGTCACCCCATCTTAGAATTTAATGAGCTGATAAATGGTTCTACTCATCTGATTTCAATTTAAAGCAAAAGTAAAAACAATTGTGACAATATAACATCCATTGAGCCTACTTTTTTGTTTCCTGTGAAGAGACTGGTATAGATTCTGTGGTCTATACAAAGATCAGGAGAGCAGATGGTTGATGGCTAGATTCATACTTTAAATAGAGCCTGACCAGTAGTACCCTCCAGGAAGGTCAATCATGCCCGTCTCTATTCTCCATTATCTCTGGTAAATATTTTTAACCTGAGTGGGTTAGCTATGTAATTGTATTTCTATTACTTTCCTCTTAGGCTTCAAGAATGAAGCTGACATAGAACTAAAAGCCCATAGGTATTGTAACAATTGAGTGTCAATCCAGAGACTACTCTTCATTCTCCAGTAGCCTCTTTAATGTACTTGATGGTGAAATAGCATTTTAAAGGCAGTGATTAGCCCAGTATTCAGTTAACTAAATCAAATTAAATTATGAATATTTTATAAAATACTAAGCTGGAACAATCCTGGAAACATGACAGTTATGGACCTAACAAAGAACAAGAATCTAGTTCCTAAATATGAAAGTAAAGCATAAATTACTGTCATATAGCTGTTTGGAAAGGGTGAACATTTGATACCAGCAATTATAATTATCCCTATAAAGAAAGTTGGGACACTTAGTCTTGAAAAGGAATTTTATGATTTTACTAAAAACTTGCAAAAAATTCCATGATTTATATAAAACAGAGGCTAATATTTTAAATATATTAATTAATTTTTTAAAACTATTTACCCCCACTAAATTGTCTTTCCTTTCTGTGAATTCTCACAGCATTTTCCATCCAAAAAAAAACATTTTACCATGACATTATACTGCAATTTTTTTGTAAATTTCTACATATAAGCATCTTATTTTTCTAATAATAATGCCATCTTCTGAAAGTACAGTTCCTGACATTTTTTTCTTTTTAAGTACAATGTAATTAATCATATTTACATAGTAATGAGTCATTCACTTAGATTTTATCTCTATGCAGTATGTGACATAAAATATTTTGTTTATGTATAAGTGAATTTATACTTAAACTGAGGAATTATGAATGAAGATGATATTTGAAAAAATCTAATTTCTGTGTCCCTAAGATGCCTGTCAAGATTAACATTTATTTCTAATAATTATGTAAATAGTAACACAGTGAAGTTAAAATTTTCTTTAGAAGGTACAATTAAATAATCTTCACAGTAAACATAGCATGTTGATACAGTAACCCCAGTACTAAAAGATCTATGTTATTTAGTGTTTAAGGAGCCAAAATGTATCCCTGGGGGCAATTTGTTAATTAGTGTATTCCAGACAACAAGACCACCAGTTTCCCCACAGCTTATGAAGTCTGAAAGAGCTCATTTAATAACTGGGCAGAGAATGGAAATGAAGCTCTTCTCACGCTTGTAATCCCAGCACTTTGGGATGTCGAGGTGGGCAGATCATAAGGTCAGGATATCAAAACCAACCTCGCCAATATGGTGAAACTCTGTCTCTACTAAAATATCAAAAAATAGCCGGGTGTGGTGGCACGCACCTGTAGTCCCAGCTACTCAGGAGGCTGAGGCAGGGGAATAGCTTGAGCCTGGGAGGCGGAGCTTGTAGTGAGCTGAGATTGTGCCACTGCACTCTAGCCTGGACAGAGCAAGACTCCATCTCAAAAAATAAAATAAAATAAATAAATAATAAAGTTTAAGTGTCCAAATATTTACAAATGAACTATCATGTTGCTACTGTAATTTTTCTAGCTGTTTTAGATTATCAATTCCCTGCCTGCTCTCAAGTTATTTATTATATCCAGCTTTCTAAGGCCCTGGTAGGAACTGGTTGTCCGCGTTGGTGTATTAAAATGTAATAGCTTGGGTGGATACAAGAATTAGTGCTAAAATTTCTAAAATGGCTGAAAAACATTCTTTGATGCTATTTGTCGTTAATGTAGAAAGAACATACTGAGCTAGAGAAAACAGATGTTTCATCTCTTCTCCTACACATCCCTTGTGAAGAAGGGATTCCAATAACATATGTAAGTATAGTGTAAATTTACTACTTTAAAATGAACTCAATAATAACATTGAATTCTCTGTAAATTGTGTTAACCTTATGCAAAAACTAAAATCCTCCATGATATAATTGTCTTCATCTTTAACCTCAGGTCTTGGCAGTCAACAATAAAGAGAGCCAAGAGATGTGTGTGAGGTTGTAGAAACCTGAGGGATGGCTATCTTCAGCGAAGGAAAGTAGAGTTTGTTTCTCTTTCAGTGGACCAAGCAAAAGCTCTAAAACATGGTTTCATTGTAAAATAGAGAGATAGGCATCTTCACAGTTTGTGGGGTTTTCAAAGTAAGTGGTAGAGAGAAGAATTCTGTGCATGTGAGTCAGATAAGCTTTTCTGCTTGATTCCAATATAAAGGAAATGTTCTATGTGAAGGCTAGCTTTGAGAAATAAGAGAGCTACTTAGTCCAGCAATTATATGTTTAGGCAGAGCTAGAAAGCAACAGAAATGAGCCTAAGAGTAAATTGCTGAATATTCTGGAGAATAAAAATAATATGGGGGGTTGGTGTGTGTGTGCCCTGCCAGACTGTATAAAATTGAAGTGTAAATTGTTCAAGTTTTGTGAACACACTTAACTGAATTTGATTATTAACTTTTATTATCTACTTTACAATATACTTCCTTAATTGTGGATATATTTTGTAATATAATAAGTCCTCAATTAAGGTCATCAATAGGTTCTTGGTAACTGTGACTTCAAGGGAAATAAATAACAAAGCTAATTTCTTAGAAAATGACTGTATTTGAGGATCTGCTATATATCATTTTATTTAAAGTCAAAGTTTCCAAAAACCTATCAACCATGTTGAGGACTTAATGGGTTAATTTTTATTTAGGTGTTTGATAAAAGTTAGTAGAATATTTTCTTATGTTAAATTGAGATATTCCCACAAGTGTTTGGGATGGAATTAGGTCAATTGTTAAGGAAACAAGAAGATGACGAACTTAGCAAATACATGTGACATATATATTATACATGGAATGTTAGAGTTAAATAGAACCTTAGGAACCTGAATTTAATCATTCTAAGCTGTGGGAACTAAGGCCTAGAGGTTGAGTTAAGATCAGAGTCAGATATTCTCACCTTCCAATATACTACTTCCAATTAAGCAGATCTCCACGAGACTGTTATCTGTATCAGAATTTATAGGTGGCAGTTGTGAAATATATCATGACTTTTCTACTCACTGATGGCCCTGAAGCTCATGAGGAGAGATGGCAATTCCAAATATATGCAGAGATAAAAGTAGGAGAGAGACCTGAAATAAACGAGGTGGGGGTAGGGGGACTTGGCATAGACAGAAAGATTTGTGTTCAGGACTTTCCATGCTGCTCATTTATGCAAAAATTTATAAACTGAAATGTCTTGAATGAATAGTTGGAAGAGAAATACATGTCACATGATAGGCTCAAATCATCAAAAGAGAAAGGCAAACAAAAGAGAAAACAAAAAACAAACAAACAAAAAAAGAAAAACATCACCTGCAGAATGAGTTTACCATCTCCAAACAATTAAGCTCTTTTTCAAGGAACTTGGAATTAGGACTAAGCAATTTTAGTCTCAGTCTAGTTTGCCTTGTGAACAGAAGAAATGTGAATCTAGAAAGTATAGTCAACCCTTTTGTGCTATTAGGCAGATCTTTTAAATTATTGGGTTAGCAGGCAGAAAAATAAAGCATTTAGTGGCAGAGAAATGATAAAGATTAACAAGAAAGGAGGAGGAGGAAGAGCTCAAAAAGAAAGAGAGAAAGGGAGAAGGAGAGGGAAGAAAAAAAGAAGAAGGAAAAGAAGAGAGCAAGAGATACGTAATTATGATTTAACACCACTGTACACATGAGAGAGACTGTATAGCTTTCAAAAATATATAAGTTCAGAATTAAAAAGAACTTGATTCAAATATCAGGCACTATTACTTGCCTGTTCTGACATCTTAAACAAGTTAAATAACTTTAACACTGTGGGCGGCAAGCCACCCAGGTGCCGAGGCAAGAGACCGAGGGCACGAGCTGTTCCAGTATAATATCATAAAATAAGAAGAGTTATAATAGATATAGATCATAGATGTGATTATATATGAATATCATTAATCATTAGTCTGTAGCAATTACTCTTTATTACAATATTATAATAATCCTCACTCTATAATCATAACCCAGGAAAAACTAGGCCATACAGAGATAGGAGCTGAGGGGACATAGTGAGAAGTGACCAGAAGACAAGAGCGTGAGCCTTCTGTCATGCCTGGGCAGGGCCACCAGAGGGCTCCTTGGTCTTGCAGTGACGCCAGCGTCTGGGAAGACGCCAGCGTCTGGGAAGATGCCCGTTGCTAAGCAGACTGTGGTCTAACAGTAGCGTCAGTGCCAAGGAAAAACACCCGGTACTTAGCAGAACGGGAAAGGGAGTCCCCCTTTCCCCTGGGGAGTTTAGAGAAGACTCTACTCCTCCACCTCTTGTGGAGGGCGTGACATCAGTCAGGCCCGCCCACAGTTATCTAGAGGCCTAACCGTTTCCCTGTGATGTCGTGCTTCATTGGTCACGCTCCTAGTCCGCTTTCATGTTCTATCGTGTACACCTGGATCTGCCTTTTAGATAACAGTAGCAAAATCAGTGAGAGTACTAAACGTCTCTATATGCAGAAATAATAGCATAAGTTGTGTCTCTCTCTCCCTCTCTCTCTGCCTCGGCTGCCAGGCAGGGAAGGGTCCCCTGTCCAGTGGACACATGACTCACGTGACCTTGTCAATCACTGGAGATGACACACACTCCTTCCCCTTCCCCATTGCCTTGTATCCAATAAATAACAGCGCAGCCAGGCATTTGGGGTCACTACCAGTCTCCATGTCTTTGTGGTAGTGGTCCCCCAGGCCCAGCTGTCTTTTCTTTTATCTCTTTGTCTTGTGTCTTTATTTCTATAATCTCTCGTCTCCACACACGGGGAGAAAAACCCACCGACCTTATGGGCCTGGACACTACAAACACCAGTAATTCCTAGAATTCTAAATAATCCTGGCATTCCAAATAATAGATCTATTACAAAGTAGGGACATATGTCACATATAACTGTTACTATAATCCTGACATACAGTTAACACTAAATAAATGTTAATATAAAAACAAAAATGAAAGGCCAGTGTCATGAGGAATTAGGTAGATCAAATCAGACCCATGTAAGGAAGCAGTCATCGGCAGAGTGAGAAAGAAAGTTAACAGCACTGGACATCTTGAGAAGAATTGCAAAGAGAAGGAAATATTATAGTACAATTTTAGTTTATTCAGAGCTTTGTTCAGAATAATCTACTTTCTGTAGTTTTCTGAAAACATGATTGTCCTTTTAAAACAGCTAAGTTTGAAATTCAACAGAATTACTTCATCTTTATTCTACCTCTTTCTGCTCACAATTTACCCAAATACTGTACTCATACCACACTATTTAATGATTTGGTAGTTTTCTTTCCTAGCATTCAACCGAATAAGAGAGAGGTCTCAATTCGAATTTCATTTTCTACTTCCTTGCTGAGTAAAACAGAAAAAATAATCATGAGTTAGCATCACTGTACACATGAGCAGTTGTGACCAGATTAGACATAATTGCCCATATATTATTGTTTCTCCATCTTTCACTCTCAGCAATATTTAAAGATTAAAAAAGCACAAAACTGTGTCAACAAAAATGACTCCTAACACAGATAATAATAAATGAATTTGAACTTGAAGAAATTGCAGAAGCAAGTTTGGTTAGGAAGCTAAGTTGTGTGTGGGTGGGTGGGTGTGTGCGTGTGAGTGTATGTGTCTGTGTCTGTGTGTACATGTACCTAAATATTTTATAAGAGAAGTGACTTGCTTTTAGAAGAAACATGCTGGCAGCAGAAATCTCCTCTCCAGACTCTAAATTAATTTATTTGATATTAGTTGCATGTTGCCATGCAACTGCATTTGATGTTAGTTGCATGTTGCCATGCAAATGCTAAAACATAGAGTATTTTCTTCTTTAAGAAAATTTCTTTAGGTGGCAACATGCGACTAACATAAAAAGTACACTTTTGTAATAAGGAACTTCCTGGCAATTCCTAGTAACTGTTAGAAGCTATCCCACTTCTGTGTGACACCTCCCAGATTTTGAACAATATTGATTTTTGTTTTGGGAAAATGTATGGTATAGATACACTTCAAAGATAATCCTTCTCTGCATGTCGTTGGCCTGGATTTCTCATTTAGGAACTGAGATAATTGGAAGCGATATTTTCACTTGTTTTGTATGCTAAAGTTTAGAACTTTTAAGCTATACAATCATTTGTTAAATAAATGTATATCTTGCCCAATGGCTCATGGCATCTTAGAGGTAAAATGGAGGCTAAGTTGGATCAATGTGGTCAGGGGGAGAAGTGGTAGTTGGAAGCTATTTCCCCCATTGCTGATAGCACTGTAGTCTCAATATCATTATTTCATCAGTCCATTGTCAGGATTTGTCTTATTATCTTGTCTCACATAAAATTAAGTTCTGTTTCTTACTATGATTCTAAAGATAATTACCTGATCACCTTACCTTTATATTCTGGGTTTTCCTCAGGTATCTAGTAATGTAATGGGAAGTAACTAAAAGGATTTCTTAATGTTAAAAAAAATACAGCTGATTTTATGGGACTACTGTAGTTGTAACTGGCTTCTCACATATGTAGTTTTGTGTGTTTCCTTATTTCCTGACATTCTTTTTTGCATTAATTCTGCTGCCACTGTATCTCCTATTTTCTGAGAGCTGCCCCCATTATTATTCCATGTTTAACCCAAGAGTGTCAGCTTTCATATATGTATTATTTCATTCAGGACTGGCTCACATAGTGGATGCTCTTTTTGTTAGTGCTCTACATTATGAAAAGTAATAATAAAAAAGTTACTTTGTTATACATAAAATAAGAGTATTAAATAAGAAAGTTTTCAAAATGTCTCTGAATTTAATTTTTATCATTTCATTTCAAAACAAGAGCTAGTATAAATATTATTGTTAAGGTCTCTTCCTTCAAACAGCCTGAGTTCACATTCTAACTCCTCATGCTGTGCTCTGTGACTTTGGGAGAAATGTCTACATTTTATGAATATTACATAGCACTGATTTTAAGTTGTGGCATTACAGATTTCTGAAACAAATCTGTATGTGATTTAGAATTAAAAAGGAGAATGACTCACTCATAAGTGGGAGTTGAACAATGAGAACACATGGACACAGGGAGGGGAACATCACACACTGAGGCGTGTTGCAGGGTAGGGGGAAAGGGAATGGAGAGCATTAGGACAAATACCTAATGCATGTGGGGCTTAAAACCTAGATGACAGATTGATAAGTGCAGCAAACCACCATGGCACATGTATATCTATGTGACAAACCTGCACATTCTGCACATTTATCCCAGAATCTAAAGTAAAATAAAATAAATTAAATTAAATTAAAAAGGAGAATGAATGAGGAGGAGTTTATGCCAATTAAATCATGACATACTTTTTCTTATTATTTGAAACTTTTATTCTGAAAGTACTTAAGGGGATCTTTCAGTCTTACTTAGATTTGTATTACACATAACTCTTGTGCATAGGTAGAAAATACATATAGGCAAAATAAATGTCTGATGTATTTGTAATTTCTTCTTATTTACGATTTCATTAAAAGTAATTTGTAATTACTTTTGACAAAGCCACTTCATTCTTTGGAGAGACTATTTGTAACAAATATTTTGGAACTTGGAAGCTACACAATCTTATACATGGTAGAAGTTTCCCAGAATTTCTGAAAGTGGAATACTCTCGCCAGAGCCCCAACGTCCACTGCCAATGCAACTTTTCTCCCAGTTTCCCACTTCTCACGTCATTTTGCCTAAAATTTGGAAGGAGGCAGCATAATTATTTTGGCTTTTGAAACCCAGTTTTGTATAAAAGGCAAGCAGACTAAATTATATTCCCAATTCACAGTCAATCATTATTTTTATAAGCCCCCTGAAAATTGAATTCTTCAACTATAATAATCAAGGCTATTTAAAGATTTGTCAAGGGATCTGTAGTTCTGATCAGTATTATTTGTAGATTTTATCTTTAAGATGCCATAATACGCAAATCACACCTGGAAGTAATAACTCCCATGCCTTAAATGACCCTTGTGTTTGCCTTATTTTAAGCCAAAACTGGGGACAATACTTATAGAATGATGGTAAACATACATCAAAGACATATATATTGACTATTGATTAAAATCTTCATTTTTCTCTTTTAGGCTTTTAAATACAATTTCATTTCATTATGGTACAAAGATGTTTTTTTCTATTCTCTGAGTTCAGCTACATTGCAGAAAGTGTTTTCCAGCTACATAAAACAGCATACCTAAATGAGCCTGAGTGCCATGCCGGACAGATTTTTGTTTTTGTTTTTGTTTTTGCATGCACAAGTAAGGAACAAAAGCTCCAGTAGAAAGAAAAGTTCAAAGCATATAATTAAATATCTCTAGATGCATTTATTCAGGTCATGTAATAGGATACTGGCAATTTTAAATATGAAAATGATTTTAAAATTTGCTGTCATTTTAAAAAACTTTTTTTTTAGTGTATGAGAAATCAGAAATTTTTAGTTGTTTTTCTCACTCTTCAAAATATTTATTCTCCTATTACAATCAAGAAGCCTTGAGGACATACATCAAAGTACTTTGTTAATTCTCAGTGAAGAAGAAAACGAAAATACATTAAAGAATATGCTACTTGAAGACTCTATTTGTTATCCAATATCCATTTCGGGAAAAGTGTCAATAGCTTTAAAATCTTCACAATAATTGCTGGGCCATCATACCTTTACAGGTTTCAAAATTTGCCCGTAGTTTTTGTCTATTTTTTTTAAAAAAGGTATTGAAATAGCTATGTCTTTCCTTTTTAAAAAATGAATTGTCACAATGTGGCAGTTAAAAGTTGTTTGTTCTGTTTAACTAAACTAATGTTTCAATTTTATGAAGCTTAGTAGAAGTCCTTTAGAGCTCCTTATCAACAAAGTACAGAACGATGTAGCTTCATTTTACACCTCCTGATTGCATGCCCCTTTGAGAGACAAAACAAGAATCAAAAGTGTCTTCTGAAAAACAGAACTTATAGCTGAAGCAATCAGAAGTCATAAATAATTATCTAAAAGTAAGTTAGCAGAGAAGAAAAGTTCTTAGGACAGGACACAATTGTGTTTTACTTTAATATATTACATGATTTCCAGAAGTGGTAAAATAGCAGGCAGAAAAAGTGCATGAGCACATGAATAGCTAAATTTCTTACCCAGTATATTTGTCATATACAATTAAAAAATGTGTGCATAGATATATGTGTATATATCCATCCATATACACACATATATGAAAATAATAAAGTCTCATGGCCAGAGTAGAGGTTTTAATCATGTTTCTATTTTCAAAAGATGTAAAAAATCTTAATCTATCATTTCAGAAATGCCATTTGTAAGCAAATAGAAACAGCCAAAACATTAGAATAAAGTGTCCCATTAAAACACATTTCTATAGTCCTAGATTTAATAGTTCTCTTAACCAAATGGAACGCTATAAAACTTGTAATTTGTGAAATAAATATATTTTCAATAAATTCATGTTATTTCACAGCAACATACACCTCATTTATTCTTGTAAAATAACATTTGACCTCTGAACTGTAAATTATCATCTAGACACAAAAGTCATTCAAAGCCTGGATGCATTATAACTGTTTAAGGACTGGAAAAATAAGACACAGTATGTTGTCTGCCTTTTATCATTGCTAAAGCTAGTGTTTAATATCTTTAAAAGGGGGTAAAAATTCATAGTCAATGTATTTCTTGAAGATGATGATAATACAATAATCAAAATTAAAGTTTTAGAAAGGCTGAAGTACAGCACAAATATACAATGTTGCTAATAACATTATACAATAATCAGAGCTCCTTCTATCCAATCTAAAACATACAGCATTATTGACATATGGCTCATGTTTGCTCTAAGTTCAGTAAAGATTCAAAATTAAAGAAGGCCAAGCAAAAAAGTGAGATGACAGGAGTTGTTACAAGGCAGAGTATATGAACAAGTTGAAAAAGCATTACTCTTATTTCTTGTGTCTTTTAAAAAATAACTCCCTCAACTCCCTGTGACAATTCACTAGATTTTGCCCACTTTCTCTCTTTATAAATTTTTGACCTTGGCCTGACTTCCTCATCTACGTATATATATATATATATTTTTGAGATGCACAGAATCCCTTTATCCATTCCTATCAATTCTGGTCAAAGGAAGATAATTGGATATAACTTTTATATCTAAAAAAGATAATATATGTTTATAATGACACACCAATGAAATAAGAAGTTTACTAAGAAGTTTACTAAGGCTCTGATGGACATTTTACAATTTTCAATACTACTTTTTTCTGTGAGAGACAATTTGAATGTAACATTTTGAGTTAAAAACAAAGAGTGCTTTAATGCACTGACCAAAAGACCCAGGACTTATGTATTGCACATAAGAGTAAAGGGAATCAACTCACAGTATAATATGCACCACCTCAAGTTAGAAATTATTTTTGCAAAAACCTCTATAAGGGACATTGTGTGAAATGGTGGGTTAACAATATTGCATGGTAAGACTCATGTAATTCACTAAGTAGGGTCTGTATTCTCACGCGAATAAAGATGGTATGGAAATTGATGTAGAGACTTATAAGAAGACATATGCTTACATTGATAAACATATAAGAGGTATATGCTATGACACATATGGATATCAATGTAGATGTAGATATAGATCAAATACTAGGATCACCTGTGTGACTTCTTTTACCCAAGACTTCATGACAATCACAAAATTATCTTCTTGAGAAACACTGGAGATTGAGCAAATAAGAACTAATTATAATATTAATCTTAGAGTAGCATTTTGTGTGTGTGTGTGGGTGTGTGTGTGTATGGGCAATTTATGGAAGGAAGAGCAGGTACCTGTTTATCTTGTTGTTTCTCATTTTCTGGGATAGTGGACCAAGATCTAGCAGTATTGAAGACTGGATTCTAGAAAATAGGAAATATAAAACAGGGTTTAGAATTTTATGATGAGGGAAGCAAAGACCCTGTATATGGTTGATAATATTCTAAAAATTCAACCATTATGTGATCCAGAAATAATTCATCTTTTCAGTGTCTTTAGTGGAGGAGGAGACAGCCCCCCATCCCCATAGTGTGAATGGGCTAGGGATTAAGCCTGGCTTTTACCACTCTGACAAATGATGAACCTGTCTATCTCAGCCAACCACTAGGACTGATAACCTAAGCACTCATCCATAGCAAATTTGCAGGGAGATTTGCAGAAGGTCAGTTCCCACTCCAGGAGTCCAACTTGTTGGCATTAGTTTTAGACAAGTTAACCCTAACCTCTCACTGTACTACAAGTTTGGTATGTTAAAGAACTCTGTACAGCAAATTAATTAGGTCTACTTATTAATTAAAACATATTAATTATACTATTATGCATTAATTATATTAAATATTATTTAAATACGTATATAGCTATGCATATTAATTAAAATTTGTATAAACAAATTAGAGAAATGATATAAAATGGTCTCTAATATAAAATTCTTTGTGAACCTAGCCAAAGACCCAGAGACATTTCTCTAATGCTAGCGTCTTTCTGACATTGTCCCTATTCTACTAAACTTCCGCTAAAGAGTCCAGCTGTTAGAATATTTATTTCCATGCTTTTTTTGCACTATTTACAGATAATGTTTAATGTATTAATTAGCTAATTCTACAAGTTAACTTTAGTACAGTAGTTTATTTTGTTTTGATTTTGGGGTGACAGTTTTTTTTTTAACTATAATTGTACCTAAGTTTCTAATTAAGTCCCCAGGATGAGGTTCAAGGATAATCTTATTTTTTATGCAACTTATATGGAAGTGCTCCCAAATTCAGGGTGTTGGATTGAATGTCAATGACTACTTGAAACTCTTAGATAAATAATCATGCTGTGTTGTGCCATTTTGAAATATTAAGTCACAGCCATCCAGGAAAGCCTGAATAATTTGCACAATTAAAAGGAAATAAAATAGACTAAGCAATCATCTTTAAAATATATTTTTATGATTTCATACAAGCACTTATCAGTTAATAATTAATGCAGGAAAATTTTAATACAGTGAGATTATTTTAAAATTCAAAGCTACTCTAATAATTTGTTTTTTAGAAAATATGTCTTAGTCTACCTTCTTATCAAATTAGAAATGAAAGGAGATGTGTCAAGTTTGTTCTATCTCATCGGAATGCCAAAATTAAATGTCATAAGGCTCCAACAATTTAATTACTAAAGTGGCTATGTCAGTTAATAATAATTTTCTGCTTGAATTTGGAAGTCACTGATTTTGGCATACTACCCCTGACCCGCTCAATGCAATGCTCCGAAGCCTGACTGGTGTGGGAATGTTTAGGGAATACTTAGTATCTTGCTGCATCAGACATTAAGAAAACCATTAATATGAGTCTTCAAGAATTATGTGGATCTTTGGGATCCTGATGGGACTGAGAACTAGGAAGCCTTTCTTTCTCCAGATAAGTTTCTTAGAACACTTGGAAATGGATCAGATACACTCTCAGAAATACATATTTTTTTTAAATCAGAGAGCTTGATCCAATACTCTCATTTTGCTCAAAAGAGAAGAGCCCAAAATCTTATTTCAATTAGATAAATAGAGTTAGGAGAAGGATATAACAGTGTAGACTATGTTCACACCGATAGAGTTAAAAAGTTGGCTGACACACATTTAAATGTATTTTCGTTTGTGTTTTTTCCTCAACGAATTTGCAAGAAAGTCTGATCCTGGTTTGAAAATACGCAGGGAAGAACTGTTCTAGTGTTTAAAAAATACTAACAGTAAACAAAAAACTGTGGTCCATGTTTTCTAAGAAGACAAACTAGAGTAATTTCTGCCTGAACCAGACATCTATTTAAAACTTTCATTGGAAGAAATATTTATTGACGTCCACGGATTTGCTAGGTGTTTTACATATGTTCTCTTATTTAGTTGTGCCAGAACATCTGTGAGGCAGCCTATATTCTCTTCAATTTAAATGGGGAAAATCAGACCAACAAACCTGCAGCTCAGGAAGGTTACGTAACCTAAGGAAAGTCACACAGCAAGTAAGTACCAAATCTAGATTTAAACCAAAGTTTCTTTCTTCTATTTTACCCTCAGAGTAGAGTTAAAACTGAGGAGTTTTCCATGGTAAAATGTTGTCTTTATTGAAAGTAAAATATCAGTTTTCTTGCAATCACCAACTGTCACTGTACTTGGCTTTAAATAAAATTTCACAGATTTGAATGTTTTTTGCTGCTGTTTCTGCTGCTTCTTGCCTTTTCCCTTCTTCCTCTTCATTTTTATCTTCCCTGGATCTATACTCCATAATAGTGTTTTCCCCAGTGTGATGTCTGCATGTATTTTTATAGTCATCTGAACACTCAAGAGGTTTAGGCAATAATACATTTTACAAAGGGGGTGTTTGGCTACAGGTGGGCATTTAAATAAACTTTAAAATGCACAATTCTAATAAGTAGCTTCTGCGTGCACTTCAAGCCAGGCAAATATTTTAATATTTTATGACTTCACCATTATTTTCTCAGTGTATACAGTGTAGAGGGTATGAATGGGAAACAATCCATGGGAAATAATTATACTAATTCATGGTCCCTGTCCTGATGCTGTGAATTAATTCAGACAGTATTACAATTCATTGTACTAAATAACACATAATTTATAACACCCGTGATACATAATTCCAAGTACACGGATAATTTGTGAATTTGTTTTGCCTTTGTTTTTTCTTTTTTAATTTTTTCCATTAATATAATCGGGCATACTTTCTAAAGAAATTTTCAAACAAGATTTTGAAAAAGACAAAATAGAAAATGCATTTCCGGTTATTAAAGACTGGCCTTGTCTAAGTAAGGCATACTTCAAGTCAAAAACAAAATGATTTGACACAGAGAATAGTGAAAAGCAGATTTTCCATGTCACCTTTCATGTCCCACTGCAAAGAATGTACACTCTGGAATTATGACCTTGGGCTACTTATTTGCTCAAAAATATTTTTTCTCATTTCTCAAATGAAGATAAGGAAGATGTGCAGGTTTATCTTGAAGAATGAAATCAACTAGTATTTTTAAAGTGTTTGGCACTATATATGACAAATAGTGGGCATTTATTTTATTTTCATCTCTTTTCCTGTCACTCTTATTTTGAGGCCATAGTTAAATATAATTAAAACCTAAATAGTTATAAAGCTACTTTGAAAATGATTGTTTTAGGCCCCCAACATTTGCTTGACAGAATACAACTTAGAGTGAATTTTTTCCAATCCCGTGAATATCTGAACATTGTATTCATGCTAAGGATAATTTCTGGACTTTCATTTTCAGTTTTAAAATTTTATTTTTTTAAGATTATATAATATAAAAATTTAAGATAATATTTTATTCAAACAAAATTTAAAGAGAAATATCCATGCTAAAGACAATGTTTAGCCATAAAACTTATGACCAGTCTCTTATGAACTATGTGATTCTAAACCTGAATCTAAGATCTACATCAGCTACCAATGTGCTTCCCTGGAATTTTCAGGTCACAATATCATATATCTTTTAGGACACTTAACCATGTTTGGTGTCTAAATTGTAGATCACAGGGTAATGCTTGTTTTGATTGGCTAGTGCCAGGTGGATAGATTCTGACTTATAAACTGCCTAATTTCTGACAACATCCATCCAATTTGGATGTGGAGCATCTGAACTAAATTATGGGATTATTGTGAGAAAAATATTTCTTTCTCCTAACAAATGTCCCTGCAAGCCAGTGACCCTTTTCTAATTATGATCTAGCTCTCTAGGCCTTTATATCTTTATTTTCCAAGTAATGAACCAAAACAACAACATGAAAGCAGGGAAACTATGAAAGATTATTTTTAAGCCTCAAGCTCCTTTTCATCTATTCATTGCACTCAGTGTCATGCTGTGATTTCAGGTTGTTCCTATTGCTTTGGCCTAATTTCCGGGGGTCTCACTGTGTTTTGTTTATATGAGTCTTTCCTCCTCAAAGCCAACTACATGTACCTTTCATAACTCAAGCTAAGTTCTAAGTTGATTTGGTTATTACTATTCAAAAGCTGTTGAATTTCACCTAGAGGCAGCTAGTATTTTACAAGTGAACAAAGAAACAAGCATGGAAAAGTACGCATAGAGTAAAAAGATAAATTCGAGATTTTTTTTTTTCCACCTGCTATCATTTTCCAAATTACATTGCATATTGGAAACATTTTTCTTAAGCATAAAATTGTGAACCATCATCTACTTCATAATACTTTTATGAAAAATACTAACTCTACTGAATAATAGATTTTCTTTAAAATCATTATAAGATAAGAAATAGATCCTCAGGTAACTTTACATCAGACCAAAACAGTACCTCGAGTTTAGTGATACAGTGGTGTTTTTATTGGTGTGATTTTATTTTTAAGGATTTTTGGATGTAAGGAATCTGAATCATTTATGTCATAGAATGTAAAGAGACAGCTATTTGTTGGTTTCAAATAACAAATCAAATACAATGCACTTTAAAATTATTATCTTCTGACCAACACCCAAGTTATTGAATGGCTATTTTAATTCATATCCCATGGATTATTAGTTAGGTTGGGAATCATTTCACAATTTTATTGATCATTTGTATTTCTCCCAGAGCCAGTTCACATCTCTATTTACTTCAAAGCTTCCTGACAAAAGTGTCTTAAGAAAGTATCTTCAAATTGCAGGGAGAGGGCTATTTTCAGTGTATCAGAAGGAAGAGCAAACCGAGGGGGCATATTCCTAAGCCCATTTCTATTCTACCTTCTAGCACTAGACATTATTTTTTTCCCTCTATAGTCTCTCTTTGACTCAGACTTATTATTTTAGAGTCCACATCCTCTACCCTTGACATGTTTTGTTTTAACCAAGTTCTTCTCATATTTCCTCTAGAAATATGAAAGGACAGAGGAAATTTTTCCCAGACTCTTGCCTTCTTTCTGGTAAAAAAACATCTGGCGAAAAAATGTAAAAAAAAAAAAAGCTAGTTTGTCACTTTTTAAAAGTAAACTACCAAAATTTCAATATGACATAATATCAAGCTGAAACTTTACAGAAACTGAATCAAAAATTTATAACTGATTCTGTTTTATTACAGAAACTGAATCAAAAATTTATAACTGATTCTGTTTTATTACAGAAACTGAATCAAAAATTTACAACTGATTCTGTTTTATTAAACAATCAGTTAATTTAGGCAATAAGAGAGTAATTATTTCATGTACTAATGTAGCTGACTTGACCTGATTATTCTAGTTGTAACAATCAGGTCAGATGTTTAATACATGTTGCTCAAATAATGATAAGCTCTCATTTATCAGCTATTTATTCATATTTTCCCACTTGATTCTCATAGTTGTATGACAATAATACTGTTATTGTTCCTAAAAACAATTTCAGAGATGGTTAAACTAAGGCTGGTTAAATAACTTCTCCAAGGGTGAAAATTCATATTAATAAATGTTAGAAGCATTTTTGAAATGATGTAGCCTAACTTTAGTGCCCAAGTTTTAAACCACGGTTTAATGCTGCCACCCTGAGCCAAAGACAGATTTACATTTGATAAGAGTTTGACAGCATCTTTTCATATGTATGGCCAAAGTGGCTAGTTAGGAGCAATATATACTGGAATAATAATAATAAAAAAGCAATATACTATGACAGTTAAGGCTTATTCCAAGAACACAAATTAGGAGACACATTGAGTATTCAAACGTAATCCATTATATTTATAGAATAAAGGAGAAAGAATATATGATAATTATAAGAGTTTTAGACAATCTTTTTAATTCTATAACTATTCATAGTCAAAACTGTCACCAAACTAGGAAGAGAAGGAAACACCTTCATTCTAGTAAAGGGCATGTTCAAAAAATCTACTTCTGGTATCACGTTTAATAGCTAAATATTGAATGATTTTTATCTAGGATTGGGAAAAAGCAAAGGTTTTTTACTCTAGTCATTTCTAGTGAACATTTTACTAAAGGTCTAGCTATTGGTATCCCAGTAAAATAAGGTAAAGTCTTAAAGATTTGAGAGGAAGAACTGAATCTTTATTAGAGTTTCCTTTTCTCCACATCCTCAACAGTTGTTTTGATCATGTTGTGCACAATAAATATACACAATTTTATTTGTCAATTTTAAATAATAAATGTGAAATAAAAGACTATCAGATGGCATGACTGTTAATATAGAAAATCCCAAGGGATCTAAAAAGCAACTGTTTCAATTAATAAGGGAGTTTAGCAATGGAGTTGCCAAGAACTGTGAAGGGTCTTGGATTTTATTCTACTTACAAGCTAACAAGTTAGCCTGTCACTTTTTTTTTTCTCTTTGGCAGAAGGCCCAAGACTCCTGGGTCACAGACAAAGAATTTATTACTCATGACAACAGCAGTTTGCTGCAAATGTAATGCTAAGAAATGGTTGAGGTAGAGAATGGTCAGAGTCTTGTATTCTTGGTACACTCAACAAAAATGTGCGGGGAAGTTCAGAGCCCATGGTGGACTAGTTCTTTCAAGAGTTCCAGTGTATAAGGATGACATGCCAAAAAACACAATTGTATATTTGTATGCTGGCAATAAAAAAATGTGTATACATATATTTAAAAGTTGAAATTATGATAGAATCTATGAAATATATAATTTTTGAAATAAAATATAAAATTTGCCAGAATTCTACATTAACTACAAACTATTGCTGAAAAAATTAACTGAGACTTAAGTATATGGAGAAATATATCTTATTCACGGCTTAGAAAACTATTTTTTTAAATGACAATTCTCTACAAAGTGTCTCTAAATATTCAACGGAGTATCAATTATATTACAAACAGGACTTTTAGTAGAAATTGAGCAGCAATTTTTAAACTTTACACAAAATGCAAATAACCTAGAATATCTAAAGGAATTTTGAAAAAAGGGAAAAAATGGCTTATACTACCTGATATCAAAACTTCCTATAAATTCATTAAGTGAAGACAGTGTACACACTGGTGAACAGTTTGGCAAGAAGATCTTGGAGTATACCGGAAAGCTCAAAAATAGTCCCATACTTTTACAGTTATTTGGTATTTTACCAAGGAGCCAAATCAATCCATTGGGAAAAGTACAGTCTTTTCCATAACCTGTTTTGGAATAATTGGATATCAATAATAAGAAAATAAACATTAATTCCTACCTCATTGAATACACAAAGATTTTTGTGGGATCTATTATAGATTTAAACACAAAAGCCAAAATCATAAAGTGTGTGAAGGAAAATATTAAAGCAAATATTCATAAGTAGGGGGTACGCAAACATTCCTTAGAGCATTTTAAAAAATCATAAAGTAAGAAAAATTCTGCAGGTTATACTTTATCAAAAGTAAAAATTTCTGCTTATCAAAAGACATCATTATGAAAAAAACAGGGAAGTCACAAACTTAAAAAATATGTTCAGAAAATAAGCATCTGATGAAAGACTTGTATTCGGGATATATAAATAACCCATACAACTTAGCATTAAAAAAATAAAAATTCAATAAAAGTGGGAAATATTAAACACTAGATAAAAGAATCTATAACAATAACAATAAGCACATGAAAATGTGTTTAACATCAATCATCAGAGAAATGTAAACTATATATACACATATAATTTATGTATGTGTTTATATATACATTTATGTGTATGTGTGTATATACACACACACACATATTATGTAAATATATATATTTTTTCTTTTTATTTTTGAGACAAAGTCTGGCTCTATTGCCCAGGCTGGAGTGAAATGGCATGATCTTAGCTCACTGTAATCTCCACCTGTCAGGCTCAAGCCATTCTCCCACAGCCTCCCGAGTAGCGGAGACTACAGGCACGCACCACCATGCCCAGCTAATTTTTTGCATTTGTTGTAGAGATAGGGTTTCACCATGTTGGTAAGGATGGTCTTGAACTGTTGAGCTGAAGTAATCCTCCTGCCTCGGCCTCCCAAAGTGCTGGGATTATAGGTGTGAGCCACCACTCCTGGCCAGAAATGCAAACTGCATTAAATTAAATTAAAGCCATCTACAAAAGAGTAAATATGTACTGGCCAATTATATAAAATTCTAGGCTGGAGAAACTAATTTCTGGAAAAACTCAGAAGAGCTAGTCTCTGGTGGAAAGAGGGTCAACAGAGATTTACTGGAAAGGGGCTTGTGGGAAATGTCTTGGGTGATACTCACATTTTACATATTCATAAAGATTTTGGTTACACAGATGTATATATCTATTTAAACTCAGCAAACACACAAGATTTAGCCATATTCTTTTATGTAAATTTTACATCAAAGGCAAAATGCTGTAAATTGATATTGAGATCTCATGTTCTGAGATCTGCAATTAGCTTTAAAAAGCATCAAAAATTAGATGGCTAGTGGAATGGCTAGATGTGTGATAAATCGAGTACAATAAAGTGTGAATGATAAAATCCAGGTGGTAGATGTGCACAATCATTGTATTTTTTTTTTTCTAATTGGCACTATGTTTAAACTTTTATAATGAAATATCAGGAAAAAAAAATCTATCATGCCAATACTGTCTTAAAAATATACCACCCCCTATCCTCACCGTAACAAAAAGCAAGGACAATTGCAGTTACTTAAAATGTAATGAAAATACCAAACTCCTTTGTTATACTTCTGAGCCACCTTATTATTTGGTTTCCTTCCAACAGTATCAGGATTGCTGCAGAACCTACAGGTATTATGTCTGCATTATGAGCAAGAAGACAGAAAAAAATAAAAAGGTTTGAGTTAATGTACTGAAGGAGATATTGGTTGAGAAAAATAAAATTATAGAAGCCTTATCCAGAAAATTCTGAGTAAAATAGGATCACATGACCTGAGCCACAAGGATCCTGGGAAACCTCTACATTATAGAAAGGGAAGGGAAATGAAGATTGAATGGATTTTGAGTAGTTAATCCTCGTGTACGCCACATGAGTTACATCCAGATATCTGATAATCCCTGTTTAAACATTTATATTTAAAGGACAGAACCCTAAAGAATATGACTGGACTCTCTCTGTAGGATGGGGCTCCTTCATTGATAGATATCACCACAGGATGGCAAAGTAGGGACTTGGCCATTTTGTTGAAAACCATCGAATGATAGTATTGGTGGGAATGTAGTTCCATCTCTTCACAGAGAAATCCTCTAAGCTTCTGCAGTGGTTGAGAAAACGAGGTCAGGAGTAATAAATCTAGCAGCCAGCAATAAGAAACCCAAGCAGGCAAGAGCATTGGGTATCTCACTCTGGTTGCCATAAAGTGAATTCTCCTGTTCCCGAGATCCTTCATTCAGAAGCACAGCTCAACTCAATGTCCTTGAGCCCAGGACTTCAGACAGTAAAATTCTGCTGGCATTGAAGAAGACAGTTATTGGATGGCATGGATTCTGGGAAAGTGTCTAGAGATCTGATTTTCTTGAGGTGCAAGATATGTCTCCTATAACTCTTCACCAGTCTAATATCTTTTATTGACTTCCCCAAGTCCACTTAGGGTTTAGCTCCTGTGTTTTCATAAATCAGTTGGTACAGTTCCATCTGCTTTCTTCTTCCAAAATTTTGCTGTTTCTTGTTATCTACTACTTTTGGCCTTCTCTGTCTCTGCTGCCTCTTAGTGATGCAAAACTTCCTTAGATACCTCACTCTGAGGCTTGTTTTTTGTTTTTTGTTTTTTTTTTTTTTTTGTTTGTTTTGTTTTGTTTTTTTTCCTGGAGCACTGAACATTTTATTTAAATCAAGAATAGTTATTGGATGGCATGGACATAGACTTTTGAGGCACATTCCATTAAGTCTCTCTTTTTAACTGTCCTGTTCTCTTTTGTCTGAATGGGGTAATTCAAGACATTTTACTAAATAAATCATTTGAGAATATGACTTTTAAAATATTCACAAATACTTGGAAAAACAACTCAATCCTGTTTACTTGGTATGTCAAAATACATGATTATACCATAAATTAATTTTGGAATCATATATATTAATGTTCAATCCTGGGTCCTAATTTTTCTTAACAAAGACGTTCCCCTTGAGTGAAGGCTCTACCAAGAGTCCAGCTGAGGAAGAGGAGTATCGGTTGGATGGAGCTAACCATACACGTAACACAACACACCAGTACATGTTAAAACCTGCACAAACACATGTGGGGACCTGCTGGGTTCCCATCTTTTACAGCTATCAACTTTGTGCAAGTTATTTAATTTACTTGAATTTTAAGTACTCATATATACAAAGTAATTATAATGGTATCCAATTAATAAACATTTATGGAAATTTTATGAGAATCAGATGAAGTATTTTTAATAATAAATCATGCATGGTACTTAGTATTAGCTCCCATTGCTTTATCACTTACACAACCAACAACAATTCAGATTTTTTTTACATTATGTTCTTCAGATTAAATGGAGCCCTATGTCAATGTTTTATTCTGAGCATAAATATGTGTACAACCTGTTGAAAGGAGGAGGTAAAAACCAGTATGCATACTTCCCTAGTTGTGGATAATCTAAGATAATAATTCATTTTACTGAACTGCTGCTGAACTGTGATTAAGGTAGTAATTTATGATGATTTTTAAGTTTATATTTTATCTTTTTGGAAAAGAACATAATGGTATAGCTTTGGATTATCCATCATTTCCCATTCAGATACCCAGAAATCACATTTTCATAAGTAATTGGTAATAGATAATATCATTTTTGCTTCTTTTTACAACATTTTGCAGTTGTAGGTTTTCCCTATAGAAAATAAGTTGTTTCTTATTACAGATTATTTTAATGATTTATCTCATTGTCTTGTCCAAAAAAATTGAAACATGGAGAGATATGAGATTTTTAAAAATCCGGTTAACTGATAGGTCATATACTATATTAATACTGTAAACGTGATCTGTGCTGTCACTTTTTCTCTCTTTCGTCTTCTATTATTTTTAACCACACACTCTCAGTTGGAAAGAAGCAAAGAAAAATTCGAGATGTGTGATATGTGTATGCATTTATTTCCACAAATACCTATTTTTAAAAAGCATGTTTTAAATCACAAATTTAAAAAAATCTATATGAATTATAGTTTAATACATTGGGAACTACCTTATCTTTTTCCCAATGAACATTTTTAGGTGTGCAGAATAATAAGCAAATTGATTTGAAAATGAACAAAGAAAAAAAGATGAAGATCTAATATAGATATTTTAATTTTTGGAGCATTGACATTTAACTTGTCATTATTTGTTGCAAGCTGGCAAAATTGTTTAACCAATGGAACTATATTCCTGATAATGTAAGTGATTTACTCCATAATAATAAAAACAGATTTTATGTGTGATTTTATGGTAACATCTGTCTATGTAGTACATGAAAATAAAGGATCATTTGAAAGGATAAATACAAGATACAAGATGTTTAAACATATATTGATCAGAATCAATTCAGATGAGCTAATTTTAAAAAGATGGATTAAAAAAGGGACCTTCCCTTAAGAATGTCACATTCAATAAACATACATGTATTTTATAACATGTTCACAAAACACTTGAAACTTAATAATGTTTTTTAGAGCAAGTGAAAATATAAATAAGAATATAATAATAAGAATAGAGTAGGGGAGGATAGTGGAATATGAGGATGCTTGTGGCAGAAAGAGGTATGTTAAAATAGCACTGTTTAGCTAAAATAAGGTGTTACAGGTTAAGGTTATGGTCACAAAAATAACATAACACTCAATGGGTGTCATAAGCTTAATTGTTCATGATTATCTCCATTATTTTATGTGTGATGGCATTCTATTCATAAACCTGGTTTATATGTTGACTCTACGTAATTTGTAATACAATATAGTCAGAAGCAAAAGTGTAAAAGCAGAGTGAAGATAAGGCAGAAAAGACTTCAGAACTCAAACAGCAGACAACAGAATCACCTGCTTCTAGCCCATTCACAATCTGCTTCTATGAAATGCAGAAGTAATGCCTCTGGTGATGACTTTGAATATCTTATCAGTGTCTTCTTAAACAGATCCAGGCCCTATCATTCTTAAAAGGAAACAGAGAGTGAGCACTGGCCTTGCCCTCTCCCACTCACACGCCATGGTTGTGGATGAACCGCTTTATTTCTGCAGGCTCAAGTTTCTAAAAGAGGCTCAGTGATTATTTTGAAGCACTTTAGTCTCTAGCAACTGAGAATTCCATTTTTCTTTTCTTTTTTTCCATTATGTTAGCATTTATCCTTTATAAGGTCAGCACCATTTATAGATAATGCTGTATGAAACACATTTTAAAATTGGTGGAATGAACATAGAACCCTAAATATGGAGAATAAATTTCCAGCTAGAAAGTTTGCCCTCCAGCAATGCAATCCCAAACAGGTATTTCAGACATTTAATTTTCACCTCCCTGCAAAAATAAGTTTCTTCTTAATACTTCAAGAAATACCTTACATCATTCCAAAGTTCGGAAAAGGAAGTCAGTGCTTGATACTTTAATTAGCAGTAATCGTCAGTCATCTGTAAAGAATAATGTCATCAACATAAAGAAGCATAGATGGTTACCTAGGGGAATTCTTAAGCAATTGCAGACATTTTCAAAATGAAAAACACTAGATGCAGCATCTCATTTTTGCAATCTCTGCATTTGCTGTTTATCTAGTGAAACGCTTATAGTCTTCCTTCCTTCCCTAAAAAAATGGCTAGAGACTAAAGGACAAAGAAGCTTTCCTGTCCCAATTTTATTTCTAATACTTCTATTTATTTAGTTTGTGAGCTCTCTCCTTGCATGTAATGTATAATTTATGCAGTAGTTACCTCCCTCGTGGATACAGCACAAAGATTAATGAGTGTTGTTTTTAAAGTTACTTCTTCATTATTATCTTTCTGCATAGTGGGAGGAAGGCCTTATCTAAGTAGAAATACCTGTAAGTTTTGGAAATGTTGTACTTAGGGAAAGAAGGATTTTCTGTAACGGACATGTTTCATTAACTGATGGCTCATAATGTCTCTAAGATACTAGAAATATTCTACCTCTATCTCTTTTGAGAGAGAAAGGAGTACAAACTTGAAAAAATATGTTTACTAATGAAAATTGATACACGTAGTTGCACAAAGCCCCCCAAAGTATAGTGCAGTAGTATACGAAATTATAATGTTAAGTTATAAATGTTAAAGTAACTCCCTCACCATATTGTGTGGCTCTGAACTGTTCTCAAAACAAATAACAAAATTGAATGTTCATTTATTCTCTCAATTTTCTGTTAATTCATTCAAGGAATTTGTATACTTTGCATGTGTTATGTTTTCTCTGTTTCTATCCAGGTTGCCCTTTTCTTTCATGAATATCTAGGTCTCCTATATTTCCTTTCACAAGGTTTAATCCTTGTGTTTTCTGGTTGAACCCTAAATCATAGTCAATAAACTTGAGGCTCTCTAATTGCTACTTTTGTTTGTTTTGTTTCTTTCTACCACATCTCATATGAAATAAACTGTTTTAATATCATTTCAGTATCTTTCTCAATAGACAAACTGGCTTTTAGCTGGGTGCACTGCTTCTAATATAAAGTATTTCTTAATATCTCTTGTAACAAGTTGTAACCATATGATTAAGTATTAGCCAATAAGGTACTTATGAACAAATTATAACTTTTTTCCAGGAAAATTCCTTAAAATGAAAGGAATTTTTTCAATAAATATTCTTCCATAAACTATTTAGAATATCACTGATTGTCTGAAACTGTATCATCCATGTTGAACTATCTGGAGACCTTATAAATGGAGCAACAAGATAAAAGAAGCCTGCTTCCCTGACAGTAGCCATTGGCTGTCTACTTGTTTATTTATTTTCCATGACAGAAGAGTAAACTTTTAATTAAGGATCTATTTTTGGAGGTTCTGCTTGGTTCATAAACAAATGTAATTTTAACTAATACAGCCTAGTAAATTGCTAAGAATATATTATAACCTACATAAAAACATCCTGATTATTTGACTTCAATTTTTTTAGGGCTATGAACATAGTGCTTAATCCAAGTACTCCACGGATAAAACAGACGTGACTCATATAATAAAAAATTGCTAGACCTAATATTTTATGATTGTTAAAATTATTTGTGATTTTAATAGATACTCATACTTGAAAACTATGGATAAATATAAAGATTACAATGAATGAGAAAATATATAATAAAACAAATACAAAAATCATCCTAATAAAATTATCCAAAAGTAAATTCTATCACCTTATATTATTTTAGAGAAAAGAAAATATCACTATCCATCCAATTTAGTTTCCTGATGTTTCTTATTTGGCATAATTAGTATTATTTTATTAATATATTTCCTTTTTCCACATTATTCTTCTAAAATGATTTATGTATTCATTCAATACAAATTTATTCAGCACATATTAGGTACCATGCACAATGTTAAACATTCTGTAAGGAGGTAAGCAAGATGTATTTAGTCCACACCATTATGGAGTTCCATTCTAGAAGGAGATATTAAACAAGCAAATCCATTTTAATACATTTATCTGTCCTTCTCATAAACACATGGCTTAGCATTGCTAAGTTGTCAAATTCACCAGTTCTATCTTTGCCCAAAGAATCTGGCAATACTTAAATACAAGGGCAGATTGTAAAAGTATTTTTCTTAGGGAAGTGTCTCACTTCAGGAAATAGAAATTATCTGATAAGGGTATTAGATGTTATTAATATACCAATATCGTGGCATCAGTATCACCACAAACAAGCACACATGTGACTATATTCTTAGGTTACTTGAGTAATGTGGACATTGTTTCCTTTCCTTTCTTGCATACAAACGGTATTAATATATCACAGGCAGGAGACCACTTACAGATGGTTGACTTACATAGACTTTTTTTTCATAGTCCATTTCTTTAGAACTCAAAATCATTTCTTGTGGAAGCATAGATACTGATTGTGGTTCTATTCTCAAGAGAACTCGTAAAATCCTGCTAAACCTCTAGAGTGCTAGAAACATTAAGCCCTTAAACATGAAGTAAGTTTTGAGTTCTGATTATAGGGGCATGAGTTTTGTAAACCTAGAAAGCCTGAGACAGGTCTCAGTTAATTTAGAAAGTTTATTTTGGCAAGGTTGAGGATGCATGCCCATGACAAAGCCTCAGGAATTCCTGACGACATGCCCAAGGTGGTTGAGGTGCAACTTGGTTTAATACATTTTAGGGAGTCATGAGACATCAATCAAGTAGATTAAGAAATACATTGGTTTGGTCCAGAAAGGAGGGACAACACGAAGCAGGGGGTAGGGTGCGGGTTGTGCTACCAGGCTATGGGTAAATTTAAATATTTTCTGGTTGACAATTGGTGGGGTTTGTCTAAAGCCCTGGGATCAATAGAAAGGAATGTTTGAGTTGCCATAAGAGGTGGTGGAGACCAAAGTTTCATCATACAGGTGAAGCTTTTAGCTAGCAGTCCTCAGAGAGAACAGGGTGTGAAATGTTTCTTGTCAGACCTAAAGTTTGCTGATGTTAATGCTAGAGAGGTATAATGAGGCATATCTGACTCCCACTTTGCTTCACGGCATGAACCAGTCTTTCAGATTAAGTTTCAAGAGCCCTCACTGAAGAGGAAGTCCATTTAGATGACTGCGGAGTCTTGGAATTTTAGCTTTGGTTTATAGTTTCAAAAGGAAAGCAGAGAAAGAGGAAAAGAAGAAAGAGGAAAACTATGGCGGAAAGAATAGAAGAATAAAAGTGAACAGAAAAAAAAGATAAAGCAAGGAAAAAGAAAATATCTTCCATGTTATTTTGAGTAAAATCAATCTTTTCTTAGAAACGCAAAGTTTGAACTCAGTATACTGATTTACTAAACTCTTCTTTCAATGCTATTTTCAACTGCTCTTGTATTCCTCCAAGTGTTCTCTGTGACATATCCTCCTGCTCTAGTTAGCAATAGTCAATATCAGCTTGCCCAACAGCCACCAATAATTTCATTTCTTTTGTTGCGTCTGATTCCAGTTAAGAGTCATTAGAAAAGTAGTGAAAGTGGTGCCTCTGAACAACTATGTAATGGTACCTTTTTATACATCCAGTTATTGTTGTGATCCTTAAATTTAGAGTTAATATACAATATTTTTTCCAAACCTCAACAATTTTACAGGAAAAAGAGACACTCTCAGTAACTATGCCAGGACAACAGGCTAACCCAAGGCTGTCCCAGGCAGACTGGAAATAGTGATCCCTTATGTAAATGGATCTTTGTTAACTCAAATGAATCCATAACTGGTAAATGTTGAGATGAGTGAGGTCATGCAATGTTACAAATTTGGATCATGGGGAAGAAGTACTAATAAAATATCCCTCCCTTAAACTATCGTCTATAGATCAGTACCTCTGAATTATTCCTCATTTCCATAACTTTTCTTGATCTCCTGTATTCTCATCAATTTATTAACCTGAATTTACCCAAAACTTTACTTTTACATAATGGTCTACTTTTTCCTCCACAATTGCAAATTGGCTTTAGCTAGAAAGTATAGAAATTATGAGTTGAGAAGAGAAAAATTTGGTCAGGTTGTCAGCGGTGTGTGAACCAGAGCAATTCCATCTTGAATAGGAGCTGAGTAAAATAAAACTAAGACCTACTGGGCTGCATTCCCTGACAGTTAAGATATTCTAAGTTACAGAATGAGACAGGAGGTCAAAACAAGATATGGGTAATAAAGACTAAACCCACCAGCTAAAACCAACCAAAACCAAGATGGCAATGAGAGTGACCTCTGTTATGAAGTTACCCTATATGATATAAAAGGGGGAGGCATGAATAATCCACCCCTTTTTTAGCATATAATCAAGAAATAACCATAAATTTGGGCAACCAGCAGCCCTCGAGGCTGCTTTGTCTATGGAGTAGCCATTCTTTCATTCCTCTACTTTCTTAATAAACTTGCTTTCACTTTACGAACTTATCCTGAATTGTTTCTTGCACAAGATCTAAGAACCCTCTCTTGGGGTCTGGATCGGAACCCCTTTCCTGTAACAAGGTGATGGCCAAGCAGGAGTACCTGTTTATACAGTAATGCCTTGTAACAGAACCTGGGAAAAAGGCTGTTTGTTTTCATCTAAAATATGTAAAAAAGAATTAGTTACATACACATTGGCGGTGTCTGTTAGGTTTAGGAATGGAGCGATTGCAAGCAAAGCTAAAGCAAAGGACGTTGTGTATTGGAAGAGAGATTATGGACAAGCATCGATGTTGTGCTTATTCTTCACTTGAACTAAGTTATTTAAATTGTTAGAACAACAACAATAACACAAGGGCTATCAGCAAATTAGGTGAGCAAATTCATGTCCACCTGATACTAATGTTGTGCATGTGGTAAATTGTTAACTATATAGTCTGATTTAAAGTGTCAGAATTATTTTCTCTACACAGCCAACATAGTGTCTGAAGTTACCTCTTCAGATCCAATTCATTTAGAACAAGTATGACCTTTCCCTGCTGTCCTTTGTTCCCTCTTAAGCTAGTGCTTCCAGGGAGGGATGGCACAATTATCTCTAGGCTCTGTACTAAGGAACATAAAAGCACACATGGGTTTATGCTAAAAAAGAAATAGAAGTTTTATGCTAAAAGAAAAACAGACAAAAGAGGAAAATATCTTTCACCAAAATTAATTGCATTTTAGAGCCAATGAATCACTCCTACCATTTACAATTTATTTTTTCACTGATGTCATTGAATTTTAATTAGAACTATGCAGACTTATTTTAATTGTAACATGTCAGTCTTATAAAACAATTTAATTTTCAACAAAGTTGGCACTGATTCTTTGCAAAGACTGCAATTCAAGAAGATATGCAGTTTAGTCCAACTTTTCTTTTAAATTAAATACTATAAAAAATTAAGAGACAAGGAGAAGAAGGAACAGTGATTACAGGCCAGCTTCTATGATGTGTAGCCTAACACAATGGTGTGGTGGTGGAAACCTGAAGAAACAGATTTTGTCCAAGCCCTGACATTCGCTTTCCTCCCATGGAACTGGGAGATAGTTTCCTATCTCTGTTTCAGCCTCAGCTTGTTTCACCATAAAAAGGAGACATTTATATTTCATTTGCAATGCTATAATAAAACAAAAAATATGTATATAAAGCATCATGAAATTCTTGATAGATAGTATTTAGTAAATTGTATTTGATATTATTTTATCACTTCAGTACAGGGCAAGGTAGCAGGTTAGCTAGTATACAATCAGTAACTAGACAATGACAATTAAAAAACAAAACTGTCAACTAGATTTGCATAGGAAGTCACAGTATTAGTACAAAAGGGTAGACACAAATTTAATTGATTTTTCAGATTTTGTGGACAAATTAGTCATTTGATGAACAGCTATTATAGCAGCATGTCAACAATATTGCGTATGCTAACTCTAGTTAGTACTCAACACTCCGTGCCTAGAAGAGAGAAAGATGAATATGTGAGAAGTAAGTCAAATGGTCGGCTGACATTCTTAGCACTTTTTGGACTTTAATGTGTATATTAATTACCTTTGATTCTTCTTGAATTTCAGATTCTAAATTATTAGATTTGAGAAGAAGCCTAAGATCCTGCATTTCTAAAATTCCCCAACTGGTGCCAATGCTGGGTGGCATATTTAACAACTATAGGTGCAGGCAGCCCAGTTAAATTTGGGTTACAGATGAACACTTGTATACTTGTTTTGTACGTGTATGTCCCAATGTCTATACATCTACTAAAACATATTTTTATCTGAATTTATAATTTAACTGGATATTCTGTATTTTATCTAGTGACTATATATCAGTGTCACTGCTCAGTAGATCACCTTTGAGTAGCAAGATTTTCAACCTTAAAACTCAGGTTGTGATTATACACAAATATTGAGATGAAATATCAGCATATTATTTAACTATTCCAGAAAATTGAGAGCAGTAGGATGATAAACACTTGCTTTCTACCTGTATGACTTTGTGGTTTTTGGAACAAAAGGCTTATTAGGATTTGATGTGACCTGATATTAGAGTGCAAGAGGGAGAGCGGAATATTTAACCTGCAACACAGAATTAGGGGAAGCCAAGCGCTACAGAAACTAGATCGTCTCCTCTCTCTTGACTGTCTTTCATGTGATTCCTCTGGAATAAACTGGAATTTGAACGATGGCATGGGACCTAGGAAAGTGACAAGGGTAGCAGGTCTCATTGATCAGCTAATTATAGTAAATACTTTACTATTTCTGGAAAACATTTTTTTTTTTTTTTTCAGACACAGTTTTACTCTTGTTGCCCAAGCTGGAGTGCAATGGTACAATCTTGGCTCATTGCAACCTCCACCTCCTGGGTTCAAGCGATTCTCTTGCCTCAACCTCCAGAGTAGCTGGAATTACAGGTGCCTGCCCTCACACCTGGCTAATTTTTGTATCTTTAGTAGACACAGGGTTTCACCATATTAACCAGGCTGGGCTTGAACTCCTGACCTCAGGTGATCCACCCACCTCGGCCTCCCAAAGTGCTGGGATTACAGGCATGAGCCACTGCACCCAGCCCTTTTTTTTTTTTTTTTTAATTAAAAGCTGATAAACACACAAGAAAGGGTAGGTAAGATGAAATGTACCTCACATATCAAATTCTTCAAAATGAGCCTGCATCAGTGTGAGGGAACTGGAGGAGGGAGACAGAAGCCAGAGAAGATAATTTTTTTTTTACCTGAAAGAAACTAACATACAAAAAAAATACACTGAAATATATTTTACTTATCTGTTTCTTAGGGATGCTAACAAGTACATGATTGTGTGTGTATATATTAACTTCAGCCATTAGTGCCTAAGAAAAATCTGTATTTATCAAACATGTCCATGTTTGCAGCAGAAACAATATTATGGAATGAAAGCCCATCAGATGCTTTTTGTGATGAATTGTTAAGATTGGATAACTTAACATATAAAATAATTTCAGCAGTAGAGCATACTCCTTACTATAAACAATTTGTGTTCTCTGTTACCAAAGCTTTGTTAGGTAGGTGATAAACAATTTTAGATCAGTTGAAATTTAACATATTGTTATATTTTTCTTATATTGAAGAACATAGAGTAGACTTCAACTGAACACATGCAATGATTTAGCATAGTTACATAAAACAAAAAAAGTTTCATCTATGTCTGAAAACCTTGTAGGTGCAATAATTATGTGGTTGAAATCGAATGAATGAGAAAAATAGTAGGAAGGAATTAAGACAAGAAAGAATACAAGAGGAAAAACAATAAATTATAAATGCACAAATTCAATGCAATCCCTATCAAAGTTCCAATGTCAATTTTACACAAATAGAAAGATAAAACAATTCTGTAGGCTGGGCAACATGGCAAAACCCCATCTCTACAAAAAATAAAACACACACACATACACACACACACACACACACAAATAACTGGATGTTTTGGCACACCTCTAGTGCCAGCTACCCAGGAGGCTGAGGTGGAAGGATCACCTGAGCCCAGGAGGTCAAGGCTGCAGTGAGCCATGATCATGCCACTACCCTCCAACCTGGGTGACAGAGAAAGAATAAAGGAAAAAGCAAATCTAAAATTCTTGTGAACCCACAAAAGATTCTGAATAGCTAAAGTAATCCTGAGAAGGAAAACAAAGTTGGAAACATCACACTTCCTGATTTCAAAATTATAATTTACAGCTATAGCAATCAAAGAGTATGATACTGGCATAAAAACAAATTCATAGACCAATGGAACAGAGTAGAAAGCCCAGAAACAAACCCAAGCATATACAGCCAAATAATTTTTAACAAGAGCATCCAGAAGACACAAAGGGTAATGATAGTCGCTTCAGTAAATTGTTTTAGAAAAACTACATATCCATATGCAAAAATGAAACAGGACCCCATCTTAAATCACACACAAAATTAAATCAAAATGCACTAATGACCCACATGTAACACCTGAGATTGTAAAACTCTTAGAAGAAAGCATAGGGGAAAGCTCTTTAACATTGGCCTTGGCAATAATTTTTTGGATAGGATACCAAAACCACAGGTAACAAAAGCAAAAATAAACAAGAGGGACTACATCAAACTCAAAAGCTTATGCACTTCAAAGGAAACAAACAACAAAATAAGGCAGTCTATGAATTGGGAGAAAATATTTGTGAATCATATATCTGAATGGGGGCTAATGTCCAAAATATATAGGAAACTCACACAACTTCATAGCAAATAATAAGTTGATTTGAAAATGGGCAAAGGATTTGAATTGACATTTTTTGAAAGAGACACAAATATTGCCAATAGGTGTATGAAAAGGTCCTCAATGTCATGAATCATAAGGGAAATGCAAGTGAAAATCATAATGAGAGATCACCTTATACCTATTAGGATGGTTATTATAAAAAAGACAAGAATAACAAGTGTTGGTAAGGGTGGGAAGAGAGGGAAATCCTTGTACACTGTCGGTGGGAATAGGCTGGTAAAGCTATTGTGAAAAACTGTATGAAGACATCTCAAAACTTAAAACTAGAACTACTATATGACCCAGCAATCTTTCTTCTCGATTTATACCCAAAGAACATTAAATCATCTCCTTGAAAGATATATGAATTTCCATGTTAATGCAGCATTATTCACAATAGTCAAGATACGGAAAGTACCTAAGTAAGTGTCTGTTGATGGATGAGTAGATAAAGTAAGCATGGTATTGGCCAGGTGCGGTGGCTAACATTTGTAATCCTAGCACTTCAGGAGTCAAGGTGGGCAGATTGCTATGAGTTTGAGTTCAAGACCGGCCTGGGCAACATGACACAACCCTGTATCCACAAGGAAAAAAAAAAAAAAATAGCTGGACATGTTAGAACTGTGGTTACTAGAGGCAGTAGAAGCAGGGTGGGGAGAAAAAGAGAACTAGTGAGGTCATAGGGTAAAAAGTTGCAGTTATGTGTGATAAATAAATCTGGAGATCTAACATACAGCATGAGAACTACAGGTCAGGGGTCCCCAACCCTTTAGCCACAGACCTGTATTAGTCTGTGGCCTGTGATAGGAACTGGACCACACAAGAGGTGAGCAGGGGGTTGAGTGAGCAAAGCTTCATCTGGATTTACATCTGTTCCCCGTCACTCACATTACAGCCTGTGCTTCTCCTCCTGTCAAATGAGCTGCTGTATTAGATTCTTATAGGAGCCCAAACCCTATTATGGACTGGCATGCAAGAGTTCTAGGTTGCATGATCCCTATGAGAATCTAATGCCTGATGATCCGAGGTGGAGATGAGCTGGTGATGCTAGCACTGGGGAGTGGTGGCAAATACAGGTTCACCTTAGCAGAGAGGTTTGACTGCACTGAGTCAATTTCTTGAAAACTCATATCAAGAACCTATCAGTAAATAGCAACTGATTATTAAGCTACATCTCATGGCAGACTTTACAGTGGCAAGTGAGTTGATGTACTTCAATTGTACAGCTACATCTAGTGGCAGTCTTTAAGTCAGAATCAGACACTTATTTCAATCCATATGTGGCCTATCCATTATTTCATTTACCACTTCCATCAGTGCCTCTTTCCTGCATTGTGCACCTCTCCCAGTCACAGTCTGGTAAGCCTGTAAGCTAAACCTAGCCCAAATGAGTGAAAAAAAAAATGTCACTGGAGAGTTTCTTTGAAAAGGTGTAAAGGCCCAAAGATGGGAAAGTGGAAGATTTTTAGACTGCCAACAATAATAAAAAGCTTCATTTAAAAGAATCCTACTTAAATTATGGGTTCCCTGCAATAGGTGATTCACATTCTCCAAGCCCACTTTGTGTAATATGTGGTGACAAGCTATCCAATGAAGTCATGAAACCTTTAAAATTGCTTGGTTATGTGGAGACCAAGCACTCCGCATTAAAAGACAAAATGTTGGAGTTTTCCAAAAGAAAATACGTGAACATGAAGAACACAAACCGTTATTGATGGCCACCACTTTATCAAATGTGTCTGCACTGAGAACATCCTTTTTAGTGGCTAACTGTATTGCTAAAGCTAAGAAGTCCTTTACTATTGTTGAAGAGTTGATCCTGCCTGCTGCTAAGAACATTTGCCATAAACTTTTAAGAGAGGCAGCAGTTCAAAAAGTGGTACATGTTCCTCTTTCCCCTAGCATCATAACTAGACAAATTGATAAAGTCACAGAGGATACTGAGGCAAAACTGTTGAGAGGATGAATAAGTCACCATGGTACACAATCCAGGTTGATGGGTCTACTGATGTTGACAAGGAAAAATGTTATTTCTGTGCAATATATGTTTCAGGAGGATATGCATGAGGATGTGCACTTTTGTTTCCAACCATACCACAGCTGCAGAACTATTCAAGTCTTTGAATAATTACTTATCAGGAAAACAGAACTGGTCATTTTGTGTTGATATATGCATGGAGGAAGTGGCTACCATGACTGGACAGCTTTCTGGTTTTACTACTTGAGTCAAAGAAGTAGCTTCTGAAGGTGAGTCTATGCGCTGTGTCATCCATAGAGAACTGCTGGCTAGCTGAAAAATGTCACTTGAACTTAACAACACTTTTGCAGGATGTGATCAAAATGATCAACCACATTAAAGTACAGCTCCCTAACTCACGTCTGTTTGTGCAGCTTGGTGAGAAAATGGACGTAGAGCACACATGTCCTCTTACACACTGAAGTGAAATGGCTTTCTAAAGGTAGATCACTGGCCAGAGTTTTTGAATTATGAGAGCCATTCCAGAGATTTCCTTTAGATAAACAGTTATCACTGGCAGCAAGTTTCAGTGACACTGAATCAGTCGCAAAACTTGCTTAGTTATGTGACATATTCAACCAGCTGAATAAACTCAATCTATCATTTCAGGGGAGAATGTTGACTGTGTTCGAGTCGGCAGATAAAGTGGCTGCATTCAAAGCCCAACTGGAATTATGGGGGTGACGAGTGAACACTGGAATTTCTGACATGTTTCAAACATTAGCAGAGATCTTTTTTTTTTTTTTTTTTTTTTTTTTTTTGAGACAGAGTCTCGCTTTGTCACCCAGACTGGAGTGCAGTGGCCGGGATCTCAGCTCACTGCAAGCTCCGCCTCCCGGGTTTACGCCATTCTCCTGCCTCAGCCTCCCGAGTAGCTGGGACTACAGGCGCCCGCCACCTCGCCCGGCTAGGTTTTTGTATTTTTTAGTAGAGACGGGGTTTCACCCTGTTAGCCAGGATGGTCTCAATCTCCTGACCTTGTGATCCGCCCGTCTCGGCCTCCCAAAGTGCTGGGATTACAGGCTTGAGCCACCGCGCCCGGCCTTAGCAGAGATTTTGAAAGAGACTTAGCCAGGGCCTCCTTTCTCCCATCGTGCATAATCGCCTATCTCAATTTTCCAAAGAGTTTGAGCATTACTTCCCAACCACAAAAGATCCCCAAACTAGGAAGGAATGGATCCATGACCCGTTTGTGAATAAATCAGGTGAGTCAACTTCATCTATGTTAGAAGAGGATCAACAGCTTGAGATCGCAAATGACAGTGGCCTTAAAAGTATGTTCGAAACAACTTCAAATCTCCAAACGTTTTAGATTAAAGTCAAGGTGGAGTATCCTGAGATTGCCAAAAAAGCACTGGAAAACCTGCTCGCATTTCCAGCATCCTATCTTTATGAAGCAGGGTTTTCTGCAGTGACAGCAACCAAAATGAGATTACAGAGTAGGCTAGACATAGGCAACACGCTTCGGGTGTCACTGTCTCTCATCATCCCTAGATGGGACTGTCTAGTTGCAGGAAAACAAGCTGAGGGATCCCACTGATTCTATATTGTGGTGAGTTGTATAATTATTTTATTATCTATTACAATATAATAATAAGAGAAATGACGTGTACAGTAAATGTAATGTGCTTGAATCATCCTGAAACCATCCTCCCACCCCACTCCCCCATTCTGTGGAAAAACTGTCTTACAGGGAACCAGTCCTTGATGTCAAAAAGGTTGGGGACCACTGTGATAGGCCATAATATTATATTTTATACCGAAAATGTGCTAAGAGAACATATTTAGGTACTGTTACATTAAAAGATATCTATGTGAGATTATGTCTACATTAATTGGCTTAGATATAGTCATCATTTCACTATGTATACATAGACCAAAACATTATGTTGTACAACTTAAATATATGTAACAAATTTTTATTAAAAATGTTAAAACAAAAAAGAGAGTCAGAGAAAAAGAGTGAGAGACAGAGACTGATGCTAGCTGTTTTCATAAAATTGATTTCTTGCTATGTTCTCCACAGACCGCTTACCAAAGCCTGGGGAAATACTTCCCAGAAGCTCCCAAGCATAAAGAGACATTAACAAAATTGTTTCTATTTTTTTTTTCATTGAATGAGTTGTCTTGGACAGATGTAACAAGATCAAAACATAAAGCATTTGTTTTGTTTTTTTTCTTTCTTTTTAACTGAAATATCAAGACCCTTATTTTCAAGATGAGATATAAGGTGTTTATGGTAGGCAGTGGAAGGTCCTAATTATTGCTCCATCTATGGAAATGAGAAAAAAGCAAAACAAATATATATAATCCCACATATTTTATACATATGTAGTATGTAATTACATATAATTCTTTTAACAGCATAGATTATATAATAAATACAAAATATGACTAAATTTATTTCAGACTTTTCTATGATGCTAATTATAAGAAAACAATCACTTTTTAAAGGATATCAGAAAGGGTAGAAGTGGCTGTTTTATGAGATTTTCCATGTACAAATGCCTTACTTAGAAGTCACACACTTTAATGCATTCTGAGATCTTTCTAAATTGAGAATACATAAATAATTTGAGAGCTGTCATTTTAGTGTAGTTAGGGACTAAATCTTTGATTAGTATTCACTCAAGGGAAACATTCAATTAATTATTTAATATTATCCACTGAGACTATGTTTGACTCCTGTATATTATATCACTATTACTTCAGAGAAAACTAACTCTTAGGATATTGATTGTGAATTCATTCAAATCTTCAAGAGCTGTATTTTATGTTGTAGCAAGTATATTATAGTTAGGTTTAACAAATAATTTTTTGACTTGTATTTTATGTTCAGGAATACATGTACAGGTTTATTATATAAAATCTTGTCATGGAGGTTTGATGTGCATATTATTTTGTCACCCAGGTACTAAGCCTGGAACTCAATAGTTACTTTTTTCCATTTCTCTCCCTCCTCCCACACTCGACCTTCACAATTCTTGATAAGTAGATTTTGTGTTAAAAATATTTGGGTAATATGAAAATGAATCAGTTGCAATGCTTTAGATGCTCATGCATTGGGAAAGTATATAGACCAAAACTGATTACAGTAGCAACAAAAATATTACTTTTGACCATTTTCTTTTTTCTCAAAATGAACTTCTGTAGAAAATATTTTATTAAACTTTCATTATAAGATGCTCATTGCAAATGAAGACAGTTTAGTGAATTTTTGCAACTACTTAGTGAGGCTAAGCATATATGTACATAAAGTGTTTGGCACAAAGGAGGCCCTGAATAAATGACAGGTATAATTTTTATTTATGTGAATGTTCTTGATTCCAAGGAAAAAAATGAATTGTCAGTCTCCTCTTCTAAAATACTTCTCAATACCCAGATTGCTTCAAATATAGTCCCTAATGCATAACCACATAGTAAGAATAAATTACTTAAAATTATATTTGAAGTAGATTGGTTGACTCACAAAGTAAATATATTTACAGAAAAAAATGAATATATAAATAAGTAATCACTAGCTATAATGAATGTAAAAAATATTTAGCTCTTTCCTTGAAGGTATAAAAATTAGATCATCTGAAATTCAAGAGACACATATAGAAGATAAGAATACCAAGAAAATTGTTGGCTAGCTTAACATTAGTCCACGTACAATTCACAGCATAACCAACTTTCATATTTTAGATGCTAAATGGAACACAATTCATTTCTACCATTATCAATCCAAATCATATTTGTTCTACAATTTATATCGACATGATGCAGAACAAATTTTCCCAGCTTTTTGGTTTTTAGCAAATTGTGAAATTTTCACAGATGTCTGACCTTTGGATTTCAACATGGTAATGCAGCCTCTTGTGAACATCGATTGTTATATAAAAAATTGTTCTTTCAAACAAAAATAATTTCAAAAGGAATATAAAAAGATACAATGTATTTTTTTTCCAAAAATATGTCTAGGACTATCAAATATAGTTGACCTCAGAGATATTTCCAAATTGATAGGTAAATATATAAAAGGCTGAATATTGTAAGTGATAATATATGCTCTCTTTAAAAGTTTAATTGATTGAAAAACATGTGTTTAATGATTTTAATCTTAAAATATACTGTGATTGTCACCTTCTGAAACAGATACAGAGATAGACATCCAAATGATCAAGAAAAATATGACAGTGGCCCTCTTCTCACAGCTTCACTAGGCATTGCCCCAGTGGGCACTCTGTGTGGGGGCTCCAACCCTATGTTTCCCATCTGCACTGCCCTAGTTCTGCTCCTGCAGCTGACTTCTGCCTGGACATTCAGGCCTTTCCATACATCCTCTGAAATCTAGGTGTAGGCTCCCAAGCCTCATCTCTTGCCCTCTGTGTACCTACAGGCTTAACACCACATAGAAGTCCCCAAGGCTTATGGCTGGCACCCTCTGGAGCAGAAGCCTGAGACATATCTGGGGCCCTTTTAGCCATGACTGGAGCTGGAGCAGTTAGGGCACGGGGAGCAGTGTCCCAAGGTTGCACAGAACAGCAGGGCCTTGTCCAACCCACAAAACCATTCTTTCCTCTTAGATCTCCAGGCCTGTGATGGGAGGGGCTCCCACAAAGTTCTCTGAAATGCCTTCAAGGCATTTTCCTCATTTTTTTGGCCTTTAACATTTGGCTTATTTTTACTTATGCAAATTTCTGCAGCCAGGTTGAATTTCTCCCCAGAAAATGGCTTTTTCTTTTCTACCGCATGGTCTACAATTTTTCTAAACTTTTATGCTTTGTTTTCCTTTTAAATATAAGTTCCAGTGTCAGTACATCCCTCTGATCACACATATGACCATATGCTGTTAGAAGCAGCCCGGCCACTCCTTGAATGTGTTGCTGCTTAGAAATTTCTTCTGCCAGATACTGTAAATAATCACTCTTAAGTTCAAAGTTCCAAAGATCCCTAGAGCAGGGACACAATGCTGCCAGTCTCTTTGTTAAAGCACAGCAAGACTGACCTTTACTCCAGTTTCCAGTAAGTTCCTCATCTTTATCAGAGACCAGCTCAGCCTGGACTTCACTGTCCATATCACTACCAGAATTTGTTCACAACCATTCAACAAGTCTCTAAGAAGTTCTAAACTTTCCCTCATCTTCCTGCCTTCTTCTGAGCCTTCCAAACTGTTCCAACCTTTGTGCATTACCCAGTTCCAAAGTTGCTTCCACATTTTCAGGTTTCTTTCTAACAATGCCCCACTTCCTGGTATTAATTTTCTGTATTAGTTAATTCTTGCACTGTTATAAAGACATACCTGAGATTGGCTAATTCATAAATAAAAGAGGTTTTAATCAGCTCATGATTCTGTGAGCTATACAGCCTTCTGCTTTTGCGGAGGCCTCGTGAACTTTACAACCTTGGCAGAAGGCAAAGGGGAAGGAAGTAAGTCTTACATGGTGGGTGCAGGAGGAAGAGAGAGTGAAGGGAGGGGTGCTACACATTTTTAAACAATTAGATCTCATGAGAACTCTATCATGAGACACTACTATGCTGCTAAATCATTAGTAACTATCCCCATGATCCAATCAACTTCCTGCCAACCCCACTTCCAACACTGGGGATTATAATTTGACATGAGATTTAGGTGAGAACACAGAGCCAAACCATAACAGTGTCCTATAATTTTCCTCACCCTCTCCTGGTACCACTTAGGACAAAGGTGTACCCTTATCAAGTGAAAAATACGACTCTTCCTGTCACACTTGATTTTTCTCCTCAGATTTAGATAGCTTACCATTTTACACCTACTTTGAACAGAATTGCAATGGTGCTATTGTTCATTTATTGTTTTGTTGCTCATTTATTGTTTTATTATTTTTATCTACCATACTTGCTGGTAAGCTTATTAAGGATAGTGTGTGTGTCTGCTTCGTCACTGTATTGTTTCTATGAAACATATAGTGTCTTTCACCTAGTCAGTGCTTTTAAATAGTTTATAAATGTATGAATTGTAAGCTATCTCTGGCTCTATCATACAATTGTATATATATTCTAAAGTTAATACTTTTAAGTTGCATGTAGAACTACTATCAGTCTTCTAAGTTACTCTTATAAGGAACAAAAATAAAAAGAAACAACATTTTATTTTGCTTATATTTGTTTAGAAACTCTGGAAGTAAAAACAAAGTTGCTGATCTCTAAAGACAGCTTTTTTTCTGTTAAAAGAGAATAAAAATAGTATGTGATCTTGTGATAATTCCGAAATAATATAATATCAAATATAAGAAAATGGAAACCTTTTAAAATTAAATATGTAAGAAAGTAATTGAACAAAATAATAACAAAGAGTAAAAACATAGTGATGAAAATTATACAGAATTATTCTTATTTTTCCACACAGGCATAAAATATTTAGGAAAAACAGGTTAGTCAAGTAGAATGACTCAATAAATTAACCTAAAATGTTATTTGCATTCTGACTAATTTCCATGGCTGTATAGAAGGCAACAGAAAACTCATGTAACTTTCTTAGATTTCTCATATCCTGATTCTCTAATGTATTTTTTTTTCAGCTAATTTTCTGAAGTTATACGGACTGCTGAGAAGTGAACAAAATGTATCAAGATCGCAGATAAAAATATAATTGTGAGTAAGAAAGCAAGCAGCTTCTTTCCTGGATATTTTAAATGAAGCCAATGAGAATATAAATTTAAAATTACACATCTCTAGACTGCCTGAAGATTTCATAAAATGGTATGGTATATGTTACTTATTCTCTTTTTTATATCAGAGTACTTTTATGGTACTTTACCTTTTCTTACAGTGTATTTGTGGGTTTCTAACATAGGTAAGATTACCTGTATTCAATCGATATAGAATCATTTTTTATCACTTTTTTATTTTGTTTTACTCTTCTAATCTGGGTTAATATTTGTAATAAATTTATAATTTCACCCATGAAGGGGAAAATACTGTGACTAGCTATTTCTTTTAAGTGGTGTTGATTTTTCAAGTGGACACATAATCTCATTTCCAAAAATAGTGATTTCCATCTAATAAAAATTATAATTCTATCCTATTCTCGAAGTAGAGACTATTCTAATTTATTTGTAAATAGTCTTTTATCCCTTCCTTCTGTACAAAGTAACTGATAGCTAAGCAATATTTTTCATTTTTCACATGTACTCAGTCTCAGCAAAGAAATCAGCCTCAAATTTTAACATCACTTTCTACTTTTTTTAAAATAACAAGGCCCCGAATTCATTTTAATGTAATTTAGTGATTATTTTTGTTATATTCATATAATCAAAGTATTATTTTAAAGTTGAATATATGTGAAATGCATAGCAACTTAATTATTTGGTGAACTTACAATCTTATATATCTCATGTTAGAGAAGACTATTAGGACCATCCTTCTATGCCTCTTTTACTCTGTATCTTGAAGCATAAGGCGGCATCCATATAAGTGTTTTGATGTAGCATCAAGTTTATATCTGGCTAGAAAAATAATGCTTGTTTTCTTATTGAAGTCACTATATATGAATATATTTTTTCCTATTAAATGATAGGCTAATATGTCCTGATCTGTTAATAATCCTGTTTAAGTTAAAGAAGTTCTTAGAACTATCAAAGCAGAGCTTGAGATAATTTTGAAAATGTTTCATTAATGAACCACTAATAAAATATTTATAAAATCATGTCCTGTGAACAGCCATGTTTGGTACAACCAATTTGCATATAGATATCATTATAACGAAATGATATTCATAAGACTATTACTAGTTCACAGACATGCAAATCAAAAATCTGGAGAGTTACTTAAATACTGATTATAAGTAAACATTGTAAATTGCAATATTTACTAAGAATGTGTCATAAAAATCCAATTCTTTACATTACTAATACTCTCACCATTTATTTTAAATGATGTCCTTTCCTCTGGTCATACTTCTGAAGCTAAATAACTTGCTTACAAAATTTCACAAATGTCTACTGCTGCATCTTACATCTTCCATTGTCATGACATTTTAGATGTAGCAAATATTTTTATGTGCATTAACTTCTGAGTATATTGCATTTTGTGAAATGTAATATATATACCAATTGTCACAATGAGCTGATTTTTGTTGTAGCACAGAGAATTTTTAATATATATTTTTTAAATTTATTTATTATTATTATACTTTAAGTTATAGGGTACATGTGCACAACGTGCAGGTTTGTTACATATGTATACTTGTGCCATGTTGCTGTGCTGCACCCATCAACTCGTCATTTACATCAGGTATAACTCCCAATGCAATCCCTCCCCCTTCCCCCCTCCCCATGATAGGCCCCGGTGTGTGATGTTCCCCTTCCCGAGTCCAAGTGATCTCATTGTTCAGTTCCCACCTATGAGTGAGAACATGCGGTGTTTGGTTTTCTGTTCTTGTGATAGTTTGCTAAGAATGATGGTTTCCAGCTGCATCCATGTCCCTACAAAGGACACAAACTCATCCTTTTTTATGGCTGCATAGTATTCCATGGTGTATATGTGCCACATTTTCTTAATCCAATCTGTCACTGATGGACATTTGGGTTGATTCCAAGTCTTTGCTATTGTGAATAGTGCTGCAATAAACATACGTGTGCATGTGTCTTTATAGCAGCATAATTTATAATCCTTTGGGTATATACCCAGTAATGGGATGGCTGGGTCATATGGTACATCTAGTTCTAGATCCTTGAGGAATCGCCATACTGTTTTCCATAATGGTTGAACTAGTTTACAATCCCACCAACAGTGTAAAAGTGTTCCTATTTCTCCACATCCTCTCCAGCATCTGTTGTTTCCTGACTTTTGAATGATCGCCATTCTAACTGGTGTGAGATGGTATCTCATTGTGGTTTTGATTTGCATTTCTCTGATGGCCAGTGATGATGAGCATTTTTTCATGTGTCTGTTGGCTGTATGAATGTCTTCTTTTGAGAAATGTCTGTTCATATCCTTTGCCCACTTTTTGATGGGGTTGTTTGTTTTTTCCTTGTAAATTTGTTTGAGTTCTTTGTAGGTTCTGGATATTAGCCCTTTGTCAGATGAGTAGATTGCAAAAATTTTCTCCCATTCTGTAGGTTGCCTGTCCACTCTGATGGTAGTTTCTTTTGCTGTGCAGAAGCTCTTTAGTTTAATGAGATCCCATTTGTCAATTTTGGCTTTTGCTGCCGTTGCTTTTGGTGTTTTAGACATGAAGTCTTTGCCCATGCCTATGTCCTGAATGGTACTACCTAGGTTTTCCTCTAGGATTTTTATGGTATTAGGTCTTTTTAATATTAATAGCTATCTTTTTACATAGTAATATATAGATAGTAAAATATATCAAAACAATAATTTATATATTGATATACTATCTCCTTTTAATAATAAAGTACCTAAGTAAATAAAATAAGTTGATTCAAATATTTCATTAACTAAATAACAGAATGTAATAGATGCTATGAAATGATGGCTACATGAATGACTGAAATTTAGGGTACATTGGTTAGAATGGCAGCTCACTCTAGACAAACCTAACATAATCCTACATTCTTAGAAAGATTACAGAATCTGAAAAGCCAGATTCTGTCTTGAGTCACTGAATAACATTAATGCAGTCTTTATACTATGAAGTAATTCAAATAGCTTCTTCAGGGCTTGACTTAGCACCAGCCCTCAATTTAATTTCTAAGGAAGTTGTTGAATGTTATTTTTGTCTACACAAGCATTGTAATATTAATTTTTTCAAAGTCATTGTTTATATTGTAACATGTTACAAGTATTCTTAGCTCCAGATCAGTGATATGCCAATAACTAGGAATGTCTCATGAAAATACAATTCCTTACCTTACTCGTCCTCTCACCATTTATTCTAATTGATATCTTTTTCTCTAGCTATACTTCTACAGCTAAATAACTGTCGCTTACACAATTTCCCAAATGTAATAATCCTGGAAACTTAAGTCTGCATAAAGTTGACACTGTGTAAGACACTTTGAGGGAAAATTTAGAAATCTTAATCAGCTTTCAGATGTATTGAGTAGATTTTTCCTCAAATCGAATTCTCAGTATTTTTTCAGAAAATTTTCTAATAAAAGCATAGTAGAATTTATCTTGTCTTTGTATTTTAGCTCCCTATCTATGATGTGTAGGGAGAAGGACAATATAAGCTCTACTGATTAAAAGTCCAGATAGACTAGACTCATTAGTCTTCTTGCTTTTTACTCTGTCCTCCAACACAACCTGATTCTCACAGGATATAAAAAAATTCCAAGATAATTAGTTAACAAAACACTCCAAATTTCACTAAGAAAGACCAGGACCAATTCCCTTTAAGCTATGTTTAACTGCTCAGCTACGAGTTACAAAAATGAATGAATAATGATCCAATTTTATCATTTGGTTTGAGCCTGTGGTTCCATATAAAGGCTATTTTTGATAAATTTTAGAAAACCAGATGGAGGGAAAGTTTTAACTCTCTAGCACTATTCTGTTAGAAAAGTACACATTTTACTCCACATATGCAGTGTTCATTTATAATAATTTCAACTCTTACATGTAACTGAGAGGAAAGTGTCTTGAAAAATTTTAATCAAATGGAAATTTCTTATGGGTATATGAATGTCCTAAGGAATTCAAATGCAGAAATGGGAAGAAACCAAATCAGAGACCTCAATATTGCTAGGTATTTTTCTCTTTCATCTACGTTTTATCCTCAAAAAAAATATATTACTCCTCCAAAAAGCTGTTTTAAAAGTCATTATATTCAATTAGGATTATTACATGGATATTTAATGTGATATACAAATATTTAATTTTTCCACAATTTCTTCTTATACCTATTTTTCATCTTGGCCTGCTTTTGTTTCATCGAAGGTATACCCTCTTTAAACCATTGCAGAACTGAAATACACATTTCTAAAAGCTTATTCAGTTTCCAGAAGCAAATCCATTTCTGAGGAAAGAATTCCATGCAGATTTTTAGAATATTGACCATTCCTCTTTTTTCGAGCAAACAATTATTCAAAAGGTTCAAGATCTCTAGTGTTATTTTCTTCTCTGAAACATTTTTTTTTTTTAATAAAAAGAGATTCACCATGCCTGTTTCTAGATAAATAACATACTCTGTTTATTTTCATTACATTATCAGACTTCAAGCTTAAGTGAAGGCTATTTTCCCTGGATTATTTATCAAGCTGTTCCCCTTCTGTTCTCTGTAGTGCAAAAATGTACATTAAAATGTTGAGGACCACGAGATTGCTCTTAACATTGGGTCTTTGCTAAAAGGAACGAAATGGGCAGGATAAACAGTCCTGGGTTTTTATTGTTTTCTACTCGTCTCCTAAAATTATTAGGACACTTATTAGAGACATATTTAGGGTGAAATTTTTGATGGCTTCTCATAGAGTTTTGGCACCTTTAAATAATAATTTTTATCTCCTGTTCATTGTTTTTTCTCCCACTGTGAGGGAATTGAATTAGTTTTTCTCACTAGGCATAGTATATTCAGGGAGGCCCTGCATCTCACTTTCCCCATGTTCCTCCTGGAAAACCCCAGCTTACTTCTATTGTCCCATTATTACCATCACCACTTTTTACTCTCAGAAATGTAATGATATGGATGATAAATTTCAGGTGCGCTGCTAGAGTGACGTGAATGAGACACTTACCTTGGGCATAAATTTAAAGGCAACAAAGAAAATTCAGCAGTTAAATAATATCATTGCTGTATTTTATACAAATAAAAATGAATGTCCAAAATTGATAATTAAAAAATCAAAATTTTAACTAAAGACAAGATCATTTGTTACTCTAATTACATTTCACAACATACATACAGGAATGCAAAAGGCTACTTGGTGACTTATTTCAGTACCAGAAATATGATATTGCTTATTTGAACTTGAAGTCAGATGCCAGTGGGGTGAATTTCTAGGGGCAGTTGCATTCTGCCAAGTGTCTAGGTAGAAGCGTCTCTTCTTATTCCTGCCACCTGAACAATGTAGGGTAGGCAGAAGTCTACCTCTGTTATCCGTTTGCATACAGTGAAAAGGGAGACTAGATGTTGGTAGACTTCTCCTCATCATTTGTGTGTTTTCAGACTTACCCTTTTTAAACAGGGTGAATGGTCTAAAATCTGTTCCTTAATAATATAATTAATAAACTCATTTTATGCAATGTTTTAAAATTATCTGTTTATTGACATTGCACTTTTATAAATGGAAAGTAGAATTTTGAATATGATTGGTTTTTATTGACATAACTGTTGAAAAGTGTTTTTTTTTTTTTTTAACTTCTGTTTATTCAAGAGTTACAAGACAGAATAATAGTTAAGAACATGGACTTTGGAATCACACACAATTAAATTAATATCCCAGGTCTCCCAGATTCCAGCTATGTGTCTTCGGGCATTCAATCTCCATGAGTTTCAATTTCATCATGTCAATGGTTTATTATAAAGAGTAAGTAATGGAGGCTAAGAATCTATCACAATGCTAGGTACATAGTAAGCATTTCAGCAATGGTAGTTGTTACTATTATTAATATGTATTTTAATGGGAATACAGACAAAAGGATTCCTGGAATGTTCCCTTCTAACAGTGACTTCCCAGAAGTCCTCAATGAAGGTAATTTTCTAATGTGGAAATATAGAAATGGCTTGGATTTCACTAAAGAATGATAGAATTTTTATATATTCCCAGGTGATGAGCAAGCAGAATAAAACTTGTAATGCTCACAATAGTTTTAATAACCTTGATGTGACAACCCTTTATTTAACGAAAGGGAAATTTGACCTTATGCATTCTTAACTGCTATGGGAAGGCACTCGGAAAAGTTGAGATGCCAGTAAGGAGTGAGTGGGTAAAGAGTTGTTGCTTACACTATTACCATCTTATTACTGTTAAAAGCAAAATGGCATTTGCCCTAAAAATGGACAAACTAAGATTCTGCCAGGTCAAGACAAATAAGGAAATTATCTACAGGCTTTGGGATGAAGTAGAAAGATGACTTTTTCCTCAAAGTTTTAATAATTTAACAATTAGTTTAGTAATTAATGATTTTAATTAATCAGTGATCAATAAGTGATTAATAATGGATTTCATTATAAAAGCAATTTAGTTTTTCCAGATCTACTTTGTCTGCTGTCCTTTCAGCATGGCATGGGAAGTATGATATGTTGCTTGGTTAATTTTGCTGGAAGTTATTCCTATGTCAGAAAGATTATTCATTTGCATAGAATGAGAATTTTTGTTTGCTTACTCAAATGTTTTATGTTTTTAAAAATAAATCATTATATGACCTTTTTTATCTGTGATATTCTCCTTAAGGGCAAGAGCTGTTGGTTAAATTCACCCAATTTGTGACATCATTTAGATTTTTGTATGCAGTTTAATTTATAAAATATATATTATTATGTTTTTACTTATCTGGATTTCAAAGAAATGAGAGTAACGTTACTCAGGACAGATAAAAAAACAAATTTGTCAATTATTAGTAGAAATAAAGTATAAAAAATCAGATGTATACCATAACATTAACACTTGTTATTATCTGAAATGATTTGATAGAATTTTTTAACACCAATAGTATATTTGTCATCTGTGGAAGTGTCAAACTAAAGTTCTTGTCAATATTTAAATATTTCTTTACCACATACTGAATACAGGACTCCAGCACTAATCACGTTGCATGAGACAAAGCCTTGATTTATACAAGAATACGAATTTTGTAAAAATATATACATATAAGAAAAAGTAAATTTCAACAATTATGAGAGCCAAAAGAATGCTTTGACCAGCTTATGTAAGAATTCATTTTTAAGTTACTTACGTGCTGTAACAGGCAAAGTCATGATGGTATGGATAGAGCTACCCTAGGTGAGATGATGGGAGTTTGTAATTGACACTAGTTTTTAAATTTTATTTCTAAATCTGTAGCTCTAAAACTTCATGGAACTCTAAATGCATGAACTTCCAGAAATTGTAAAATTATCCTTTGCAACAATAAAATTAATTTTTTCTTCTCCACACCTCACTTGGTGGCATCATAATTTGTTTAGTAATGAAGGTCAGACTCTTACCTTCTTCGTGAAAAAAAGTGATAAAAATGATTCTTACTTTAGAGGGTTGAAGTGAGAAAAAAATTTTAAAGCAAAATTGATGTACATAAAGGAATTTTGCCTAGTACTATACACATATACACCCCAACAAATATTACCTATTATCACTAATAATAAATAGTAACTATTATTGTTGTTACTTGTTTACATGTCTCCCCATTTTAGACAGTTTTTTAGGGGTAAGGTCCTTGACCTTACTGAGGTGCTTTTATCCTCAGTATATCAAATAGTGCCCAACATACAGCAGTACTCCATAATTTTTTCTGATTTATGCATAATTAATCATGGTCATCATCAGATATCTCATTTTCTGCAAAAACTATTGTTGCATTGGAACAGATTGATCCACGTAACACTTGCAACAGCTGAGGGACATGCATCAAATGCAGACACTGGGCCTCACCCTAGAATACTCAGTAGGGATCTCTTGAGTAATGGTCCATATTTTTAAATAAGCTCCACAAATGGATGCTATGCACACATATTTGATAACTAATACTCATAGGGTTTTCTTGTACCCCCTCTAGAAACCTCAAATATTTACCTAGTTACTTATTAGACAAAATAAATGTATCTGAATAGTCACAATCAATCTTAGGAAATACGGTTCAACTTTACAGTAAAAACCATGCCTTTTGAATCCAGCCAAAAAGTTGCTTCTGATGATTTTATTTACCTTGTCTTACACATCCCTGACCTTATGTTTTGGTTCATACCCGTCTCTTCTGTGGGCTAAATACTCTCCACCTTCCTCCCCTCTTCTCCTTCCCCTCTCCTCTTCTTCCTCCCCTGTCATTCTCTTCTTTTACCTTCCTTTCTTATCCCTCTCTCTTCCTATTTTTCTTCTCTCTAGATTAATCACTCTTAATTTCTTATTAGAATCACTTAGGGATCTTAAAAAATTGTCAATGTCTGACACCACCTCAGATGAATGGAGTACAGAATCACTAGTAGCATAAACTCCAGATGTAGTATATATTCCACTTTATCTCAGCCATTTCCCTGGCCACCTTAGCTGGAAATCTTTCTCCTTTGAAGAACTAGGAAGACACTATTATCCCTTTTACTACTCACGGATGGTCTTTTCTCATTCCCTAGCTCTTGTCTATTGGCCTTAAATTCTCTCTCTTAAAAAAAAAAAAAAAAAAAAAAAAAAAAATTCCTACACTGATAATACCATTATTTGCAAAGCATAAGTTCTTGATAAATATATACTTTTGGAACAAATATAGGAATGGTCAGATTTTTGGGGATTGGGAAAAGATGCTGATGTAGGACTTTCTAGGTAAACATTAGTTTAATATCCAGATCTTAAAAGTAACTTTTCTTTCAGTTTTCTCTGTAAAGGGAAGTTATTTAGCATTTTAAGCAAAGAAAGGAAAATATCAAGATATGTGATTTATATAAAAATGTGTACCAGAGAGTGCCATTCTGGGGTTTCTTTCTCCTCTATCTGTTCTTCTTTTATGGGAGCAATTAATCAGACATTTCAGAACCACTTTCGGCATAGGACATAAGAAAAATAGTTTATATTTAGCACTATAATTCTCAGGGACCTAAGCTTTTACCACCCTCATAAAACTATTAAAATGAAAAGTGAAGTAAAAATACAGTTCTGCAGACTTTTAAGCAATTCAGTGTTTTTGATGATCCTAAACATCTGGAGCTTTGGTTTCACACAGGAAAAGCATGTAGGTCTCTGCATTTTCTCTGTGTATAAAAATCATGGTGCTTTATACAGCACTAGCATCTACTGAAAATTGTTTTTATTCTAGATTCTGTATTAGGTGCCATGCTTGATTTTTGTGAATTGTATGATATTCCATATGCTAAAAGGATTATATTGATCTATTTTAAAATTTGTATTACATTAGTCTATGGTATTTTTTATATATATATATATATATAAAATATGTAATTATAGTATAATTACAAATTATACTCATAAAATGAGAATGGGTTAGAACAAATATCATTTACATAAGTCTTATACCTCAGATGAAGCAAATTGATACGTTTCATTATTTTAGAAAATTTATTTAAATTTGGGTGCTTGTGGAATTTCGCCAAGAGCTTGGTTTACACGATTGTTAATGTTATGGACTGTGCCCACAAGAGACATTGCTTTGAGCCTCAGCAATACCAGCACTGGCCCCATCAGTTGAATTCATCTGTAGCCTTTCAATATGAAAACAGAGTGCATGTCTAACAGGTGTGTGCTGAGTAAAATGCTAAAGATCCTTTTGGTTGAACTCAGGTTTTCTTTTTTGCAGTGAAAGGTATTCTATTGATAGAGTTTTATATTTGTATTCTTAACATTTCATCAAGTAAAATCATCTCAAATGAACAAAATAAGTTCTAAACACAAGTGAATGCTTTTAAAGTCAGGCCATGTCGACAGTGGCCATTTATAAATTATATTTTTTAAGTTGAATTTGGTTTCTGTTATGTTACAGAAGTAAGAGAAATAGAGCTAGTGGAGCAGAGTAGAATGTATGATCACCCTATGCCAAACCTACTGTCTACCCCTTATTTATTCATTCTGCAATTCTGTTGCTTATAGAATACCAAGAGTAGTTCTGAGTGAAATTTAATTCTTAAATCCACTTGTATGTTAGGTTCTAATTCAATTATAGACAAGAGTCATTAGAAAATAAAGTGTTCTGACGGTGGGACAAGTGATCAAGAAAACTAAAGGTGGGTGTTTTCTATTCCTCATTTGATATATTTTCCCCATATTTTGAAAAAAAAATATTCCTTCTTATAATTTTACCATTTAGATTTCTCAAGTTTAAAAAATGAAAATGTATGATAAAACTAGAAATATTTTGTGGTCTCTTAATCTAGAGGTCCTTCTGCTGGAGCATCTCCAGGTACTTAGCTCCAGAAGGATTTGCGTTTCTCCTGAAGTTCACAACCAAGACTGAGAGAGTCTGGGTAAAGGGCCCATTTTACCACACTGTGAGAAAGACTCTGCTAGCTTATTACACATGGATAAAGTGGGTGTATAGGTTCAACCATTTTAGTCTCATCAATGCTCAGGGGAAAGGGAAGGATAGTCCTACTCAACTGTAGAAAGAAAGGTATCCATGGCTTTGGCCACAATTCTGGCTCTTAATGATTGACTTGAAGGTATTTGAGCACAGAGAAGATACGAAACTGAGCTTCTCTATGCTGAAATGCAGAAAGAAAAAACAAAAACTGTTCTTTACTTTCAAATGACACTGCATCTTCTCCAACCTCTTGTTTGGTGTCAGATTATTGAAGAGGGCATTGAACATTCAATTGAATTAAATATGAAACATACCTGTAACACAATACCTAACAGAAGGGTATCTGCCCCAAGAAACCAGAAATTCAGTGAAGTCTTTTAAGATAAGAAACTTGAATAATAATCTCTATTTCTCATAACAGCTCTGTGAGGGAGAAATGGCTTTTTTCTTCAGTCTATGAAAAAATGAGGGCCCTACAAATTAAATAATTTGTACATAATTATAAAGCTAGTGTGAGTCAACCTAGGATTGTAATAAAGATCTGCTCAATTTTAATTCTAGATTTTTTTTCTATCAAGTTTCACTGTCTAGTCTTTTTCTTTCTAAAAAAGTAATTATTTATTTTAAATTACAACAAATTATATTGACTAGCTCTATTATTTATATCTGTGATATTTTGTTAAATGAATAACACTAGTAAAATGAGATTAACTTCTAATCATGTATAGATATAAGCTGAAGAAAAAGTTTTTAACAGCTATTATAACCAAACCAATGTTTAAAACCAGATGTCAACAATTTGGACTACTCTCTTTGGGAGCACCCAAAGTTAGTACCATTGCGTGGTCTGAAGATAAAGCAGCTTAGTTCTTTTTAAAAATTGTTACTTTCTACTCAACCATTAAGGGTACAGAAAAAAATAGTAATAATCTGAGCCGTTGTCTTAAAAGTAATTGTATCATGTTCTCTTTTTTTTTTTTTTTTTTTGAAATGTGATCTTGTATAATGAGAGTAATTTATCACCCAGATTGGAAAACTTTTGAGAACAAAAAAACATGCAGTGAGGATACTGGATAATATTTCTAAACCCAGAGTTTTAAAGCAAGCTAGAATGTATGACCACCCTATACCAAGTCTACTGTCTTTTCTTTCTGTATTTATTCTGCAGTTATGTTGTTTATAGAATACCAAGAATAGTTCTGAGTGACATTTCATTCTTAAATTCACTTGTATGTCAGTGACTTATCTTTTTCTCATTATTGTCTTTATTTTTCCTACTAGGGAGCCATATCAAAGCATCATGACAGTCATTCAAAGATGGCAGCAGATGACACTTTCATTTCTTTTTCTCTCTGAGAGACTGAAAATCTAAAAGTATACTAGATTTTAATGTACCCCGTGCATTTGATTACAGGTGTTTCGATTTTGTCAACTAAGGGTATCCCAACTTTAGTTTTATATACATCCTCCCTCCACCGACTCAATCTATTTATTTACTTCAGCTGGAATTATTTTTTCTGTAAATATTACTTTTTCTCTTGTAATCATTTTGTGGCATTTAATCACCTATATAGTTCAAACTCCTTAATACCGGTGACTAGCTTCTCCAGTCTTATCATGCTAAGCTCTTTACAGTTCCCTAAATGCTCATGCTGTCTATCACCTCATATTGTTGATTACCTGATACACATTGTCTGGAGAAGTGCGCAACTATCACTTCATTTATTAACCTGTTCATAGAATATTTACTTTGAACCTACAAGGCCCACAGTGCTAGGGTAGATGATACAAGCAGTGAACAAAGCAGATTCAGCCCATGCCCTCGAGGAGTTTAAGATATTCCATTACAATCCCAGCACTTTGGGAGGCCGAGACGGGCGGATCACAAGGTCAAGAGATCGAGACCATCCCAGCTAACACGGTGAAACCCCGTCTCTACTAAAAATATAAAAAAATTAGCCGGGTGTGGTGGCGGGTGCCTGTAGTCCCAGCTACTCGGGAGGCTGAGGCAGAAGGATGGCGTGAACCTGGGAGGCGGAGCTTGCAGTGAGCCGAGATCAAGCCACTGCACTCCAGCCTGGGCGACAGACCGAGACTCCGTCTCGGAAAAAAAAAAAAAAAAAAAAAAAAAAAAAAAAAGATATTCCATTACAAGTTTACTTTCTTGCATTGCATTAAACATTCTTCTGTGTTTCTGTAGCATCCTGCATGCGGTGGGCGGAATAATAGGTGTCCACCTCCCAATCCCTGGAGCCTGTGAATATGTTATCTTACACGGCAAAATGTACTTTGCCAATGTGATTAAGAATAGAATTGACACGTGGAGTTTATAGTGGATTATCTATCTGAGCCAATCAGAGAGACTTAAAAAAACTGAAGAAGCTTTTTCTGGTGCAGTCAGAGAAAGAAAAAGATGTGACTGTAGAAGAATGGCGAGAGACATTTTAGCCAGAGAAGAATTTGATATCTTGTGGCTAATTTTGAGATGTAGTGGTCCTTGTACAAGGACTGGAGAGGGAGAAACTAGCTCCCAGCTGAGAGCTGAAAAGGAAATCATGGCTCAGTCCTATAACCACATGGAACTACATTCTGCTCATCCTTGCTGGATGAGAAAAGAAACAAGCTCTCCTCCAAAAGCTATAGAAAGGAGCACAGCACTGACATAACCTTGATTTTGTTCAATGAGATTCAGTGAATTTCTGACCTACAGAACTGTAAGATAATAAATTTATGTTATTTTAAACCTCTATAAATGTGGTAATACGTGTAATAAATATATAAAATAAATATGGCAGGTAATATATATATAACAAAATGGCAGCAATAGAAAATAAATGTAATGTACATACCTCTATTTTAACTCAAAAAGATATATTAGAATTTGTTTAGTTGCCCAATTCCTGTGCTAGCTACTTGAGCACAAAGTCTATAACTCATGTCTTTATCCCTAGCACCTGGCAAATTTCCTGGGATATAGCAAGTGTGCTATGAAATCATGATAAATTTAGAATTGCCTACCTTTTTTTTTTTAAGTTAGATAGTAATAAATTCTATCAACTAAAATTTTATCCTAAAATTGTGAGTATTAAACAGAATTCAATATTAATAAAATAAGAAAACTAAATTTAAAAAAAAACTTAAGGAAGAAAAAAGTATGAGAAATACTGAAAAAAAGAGAAAAACGTATCAATCTGTTGAAATAGTTGAAATAAGATCATAAATAAAGTACGGTGGATGTGGAACATGAATAACATTATGGAACTAAGAAATGAAATAATTAGACTATACACCACACACTGAGAGTCTAGTTATTAAGTGAAACAACTGAAAAACTTGAGATGAAAATGAACTGAACTAATACATGCTGATGACAAATAGTGTTGGAAAATCATTCAGTGTGGGAAAATGGTGATAACTTGGTGCAGAAATTTGAAATGACAAATTCTAATAAAAATAGAAAACTGGATTTTGTTGAGCTATATACACAAAGTGGTGTCTAAGATAAAAGTAGATTATTTTTTATTTAAATGTTTAAATTCTGTATAAAGCCAAGTCAATCAAAATTGTGTTTAATAAGCAACTTGAGTGGTGGATATTCTAGGTTAGAAATCCGAAGGAATAGGCAGTTATTGAGAGTCAGGTAGGTACAGAGCAACAGACAGGTCAGCATTAACTAGGTTTGGGTTTTATGCATGTAGAGACATCAGGATATCTTACGGGGCAAAGCTATGTTGGTAGTGCAGGTGCAGGACAATGTAGCATTAAGATGTCAGACTGGGCTGGGTGCAGTGGCTCACGCCTGTAATCCCAGCACTTTGGGAGGCCGAGGCAGGCAGATCACGAGGTCAGGAGATCAAGACCATCCTGGCTAATACAGTGAAACCCCATCTCTACTATAAATACAAAAAATGAGCCGGGTGTGGTGACGGGCGCCTGTAGTCCCAGCTACTCAGGAGGCTGAGGCAGGAGAATGGCGTAAACTCAGGAGGCAGAGTTTGCAGTGAGTGGAGATCAGGCTGCTGCACTCCAGCCTGGGTGACTTAGTGAGACACCATCTCAAAAAAATGAAAGAATGAATGAATGAATGAGTGAGTGAATGAATGAATGAATGAATAAGATGTCAGATAAGAGGAAAGACTTTAAGCTAGATCTTTCCTAGCTTAAGGTGTGAAGCCAGAGGACAGAAAACAAAAAGCAGTTGTTTCCAAAACAAAGTGGAATTTGACAGAGTCATAGTTCCTAGAGAGCTGAGGCAAGAACTGACCTCAAGGAAGGATCAACTGGGAGTTTCTAAGAGGATAATGATCAAAGTGGATTATTAATGGTTGGCTTTTGAGTTTTATCTTTGATCATAAATAAAAATTAAAAGAAGTGGCCACTAAGGGTGAAAAAAATCTGTCTAATTCTAACACAAACTACATTTGAACAAATAAGAAATGGATCAAAAGAGAAATCATCAACAGAAGTAGTGAAAACACCCCCAAAATACTTGTAAGTTCCTTATGGAAGGGACATTCAATTTTTGATTTTTTAAACAGTGGCAGAACCAGTAGCAGATATGTTCATTAAAATGTGATTATGTAAGAGAAAAATAAAATAATGAATCACTTTCCATAAACTATATGATTTATGTGAATTGTCTAGCATGGACAAACTCTTGGACAGAAAGCTGATTAGTGGTTGCCAGGGGCTGTGGGAAGGGGTTGTGTGGAGAATGACTGCTAATAAGTATGTGGTTGGTTTTTGCATCTATTTTTTGGTGATCTAAATGTTCTGTAATGAGACAGTGATGATGGCTGACAAACTGTGAATATGCTGAAAAACTGCTGAATTTTATACTTTAATTTTTAAAGGAAAGTATATTTAACATTCATTAAGCAGAAGTGGATCATGATAAAGGTCTCCATACTTGTCTTCATCCTTTTTTTTTTTTTTTTTTTTAAATTTCAAGAGTTTTGGGAACAAATTGTTTTTGATTATATGGATAAGTTCTTTAGTGTTGATTTTTGAGATTTTGGTTCACCTGTCATCCAAGCAGTGTACACTGTACTCAATGTGTAGGCTTTTATCCCTTCCCCCTGAGTCCCCAAAGTCCCTATTGAATCATTCTTATGCCTTTGCAACCTCATAGCTTAGCTTCCACCTATAAGTGAGAACATACAATATTTGGTTTTCCATTCCTGAGTTACCCCACTTAGAAGAATGGTCTCCAACTCCAGACAAGTCGCTACAAATGTCACTATTTTGTTCCTTTTTATGACTGAGTAGTATTCTGTGGTGTATATATACCACATTTTCTTTATCCAGTCATTGATTGATGGGCATTTAGGCTGGTTCCATGTTTTTTGCAATTGCAAATTGTGCTGCTATAATCATGCGTGTACAGTGTCTTTTTTATATAATGACCTTTTCCTTTGGGTAGATACCCAGTAGTGGGACTGCTGGATCAAATGATAGTTTCACTTTTAGTTCTTTAAGAAATCTTCATACTGTTTTCCACAGTGGTTGTACTAGTTTACATTCCCACCAGCACTGTAAAAGTGTTCTTCTTTCACTATATCCAAGCCAACATCTACTATTTCTTGATTTTTACATTATGGCCATTTTTTGCAGGAGTAAGGTAGTATCTCATTTTGGTTTCGTTTGAATTTCCCTGATAATTAGTGACGTGAAACAGTTTTTCATATGTTTGTTAGTCATTTGTAAATCTTTTAATGATTATCTGTCAATGTCCTTTGACCACTTTTTGATGGGATTGTTTTTTCTTGTTGATTTTAGTTCCTTGTAGATTCTAGATTATAGTCCTTTGTCAGATGCAACATTTGGAGATATTTTCTCCTACTCTGTGGGTTGTCTGTTTACTCTGCTGATTATTTCTTTTGCTGTGTGGGAGCATTTTAGTTTAATTAAATCCCATTTATTTGTTTTTACTGCATTTACTTTTGGGTTCTTGGTCATAAACTCTTTGCCTAAGTCAGTGTATAGAAGAGTTCTTCCGATGTTACCTTCTAGAATTTTTATGGTTTCAGGTCTTTGATCTATCTTGAGTTGATTTTTGTATAAGGTGAGAGATGAGGATCCAGTTTCATTCTTTTACATGTGGCTTAGCAATTATCCCAGCACCACTTGTTGGATAGGGTGTCCTTTCCCCATTTTATATTTTTGTATGCTTTGTCAAAGATCAGTTGGCTCTAAGTGTTTGGCTGTATTTCCAAGTTCTCTATTATGTTCTATTGATATCCCTGCTTATTTATTTATTTATTTATTTATTTGAGATGAAGTCTTGCTCTGTTGCCAGGGCTGGAGTGCAGTGGCGCGATCTCGGCTCACTGCAAGCTCCGCCTCACGGGTTCATAACATTCTCCTACCTCAGCCTTCTGAGTAGCTGGGACTACAGGCACCTGCCACCATGTTCAGCTAATTTTTTTGTATTTTTAGTAGAGACAGGGTTTCACCGTGTTAGCCAGGATGATCTCGATCTCCTGACCTCGTGATCTGCCTGCCCCAGCCTCCCAAAGTGCTGGGATTACAGGCTTGAGCCACTGTGCCTGGCCCCTGCTTATTTTTCTACCAGTACTGTGGTGTTTTGGTAGCTATAGCCTTGTAGTTTGAAGTCAGGTAATGTGGTGTGTTCAGGTTTCTTTTTTGCTTAGGCTATGCAGGCTCTTTTTTTTATTCCAGATGAATTTTAGGATTATTTTTCTATTTCTCTGAAATTGATGGTAGTATTTTGATGAGTATTGCATTGAATCTGTAGATTGCTTTTGGCAGTATGGTCATTTTCACAATATTAGTTCTACCCATCCATAAGCATAGAATGTATTTCTATTTGTTTGTGTCATTGATTATTTCTTTCAGCAATGTTTTATAGTTTTCGTAGAGATCTTTCACCTGACTGGCTAAGTATATTACTAAGTGTTTTTTTTTTTTTTCTTTTTTTTTCTTTTTTCAGCTGCTATAAAAGGGATTGAGTTCTTGATTTGATTCTCAGCTTGTTGTTTTTGGCATATAGCATTGCTACTGATTTGTGTACATTGATTTTGTATCCTGGAACTTCACCAATTCATTTCTCAGGTCTAGGAGCTTTAGATGAGTCTTTAGGATTTTCTAGGTATACAATCACATCATTGGCAAACAGCGACAGTTTGTCTTCCTCTTTTCCAATTTCAATCTCCTTTATTATTTCTTTCTCTTGTCTGATTGCTCTGGCTAGGACTTCTAATACTATGCTGAATAGAAGTGATAAAAGTGTATATTCTTGTCCTGCTCCTGTTCTTAGAGGGAATGCTTTCAACATTTTCCCTTTCAGTGTGATGATGGCTGTGTGTTTGTCATACATGGATTTTATTACTTTGAGGTATGTCCCTTATACCGGTTTTGCTGAGAGTTTTAATCATAAAGGGATGTTGGATTTTATCCAATGTTTTTTCTGAATCTATTGAAGTGAGCATATGATTTTCATTTTCAATTCTGTTTATATGATGTGTCACCTTTATTGACTTGTGTATGTTAAACCATTCCTGCATTCCTGGTGTGAAATCCACTTGATCATGGTGGATTTTCTTTCTGACATGCTGTTGGATTCAGTTAACCAGTATTTTGTTGAGGATTTTTGCATCTATGTTTATCAGGGATATTTGTCGGTACTTTTTGTTGTTGTTATGTCATTTCCTCTTTTGGAATTTGGATGATATAGGCTTTATAGAATGACTTAGGAATGATTTCCTCTTTCTCAATCTTTTGGAATAGTTTTAGTAGTACTGGCATCAATTTTTCTTTAAATGTCTGAGAGAAATCAGCTGTGAATTTACCCAGTTATGGACTTCTTTTTTTGGCAATTTTAAAATTATAATTTCAATCTCACTACTTGTTATTGGTCTGTTGAGAGTTTCTATTTCTTCCTAGTTTAAGCTAGGAGGATTGTATGTTTCCAGGTACTTATCCTTCTCTTCTAGATTTTCTAGTTTTTACGTGTTAAAGTGATCATTGTAGCTTTGGATGATTCTTTGTGTTTCTGTGTAATTGGTTTTAATATTTCCTGTTTTGTTTCTAATTGAGCTTATTTATATATTCTCTCTTCTCTTCTAGGTTAATCTCGCTAGTGGTCTATCAATTTTGTTTATCCTTTCAAAGAACCAGGTTTTTGTTTCATTTATCTTGTGTATTGTGGTGTCGTCTCAATTTCATTTAGTTATGATCTGATCTTTGTTGTTGTTGCTGTTTTTTCTTCTGCTGTTTGGTTTTGGTTTGTTCTTGTTTCTCTGGTTCCTTGAGCTGGACCTTGGATCATCTATTTGTGATCTTTCAGACATCTTGATGAAGGCAATTAATGCTATGAACTTTCCTCTTAGCACCATTTTTGCTGTATCCCAGAGGTTCTGATAGGTGTGTCACTATTATCATTCAGTTCAAAATTTTTTTAAACTTCCATCTTGATTTCATTGCTGACCCAACAGTCATTCAAGAGCAGGTTAGTTCCCATGTATTTGCACGGTTTTGAGGGTTCCTTTCAGAGCTGATTTCCAATTTTATTCCACTGTGGTCTAAGAGAGTACTTGATATAATTTCAATTTTCCTAAATATATTGAGATTTGTTTTGTGACCTATCAAATAGACTATCTTGGAGAATGCTCCACATGCTAATGAAAAGACTGTATATTCTGTAGTTGTTTGGTAGAATATTCTGTCGATATGTGTTGTCTGTTTTTCTAGGGTACAGTTTAACTCCATTGTTTCTTTGTTGTCTTTCTGTATTGATAATCTATCTAGTGCTGTGGGTGGAGTATTAAATTCCTCCACTATTATTGTGTTACTATCAATCTCATTTCTTACATTTATTAGTAATTGTTTTATAAATGTGGGAGCTCCAATGTTAAGGTATGTATATATTTAGAATTGTGATATTTTCCTGTTAGACAAGTCCTTTTATCATTATATAATGTTAACTGTTCTTGCTTTAAAGTCTGTTTCTTCTGATATAAGAATAGCTACTCCTGCTTGCTTTTGGTTTCTATTTTTGTGAAATACTTTTTTCTACTTTTTACATTAAGTTTATGTGAATCCTTATTTGTTAGTTGAGTCTCTTGAAGGCAGCAGATACTTGGTTGGTGGATTTTTATCTATTCTGCCAATCTGTTTCTTCTAATTGGAGCAGTAGGCCATTTACATTCAACATTAGTGATAAGATTTGTGATACTGTTCTATTCATCATGTCAGTTATTGTCCAAATACCTCTGTTTTTCCATTGTGTTATGGTTTTATAGGCTCTGGGAGATTTATGTTTTAAGGAGGTTCTATTTTGGTGCATTTCAAGGTTTTGCTTCAAGACTTAGAACTCTTTTTAGCATTTCTTATAGTGTGGTTTGGTAGTGGCAAATTCTTTCTGCATTTGTTTGTCTGAAAAAGATTTTATCCCTCCTTCATTTATGAAGCTGAGTTTTGCTGGATGCCAAATTATTGACTGACAATTATTTTGTTTGAGGAGGCAAAATATAGGATGCCAATCACCTCTGGCTTGCAAGGGTTTTGCTGAGAAAGCTGCTGTTGATTTAATAGGTTTCCTGTTTCTATTACCTGATACTTTTGTCTCACAGCTCTTAAGACTTCTTCCTTAATCTTGACTTTAGATAACCTGATGCATCTCCGCCCCAGGTGATAATCTTTTAGCAATAAATTTCCCAGGAATCCTTTTTTTTTTTTTTTTTTTTTTTTAAAGACAGAGTCTCGCTAGAGATCTAAACATCCAAATATAAGAAGCTCAAAGGACTTCTGGGAGGCAGAGGTGGGTGGATCACATGTGGTCAGGAGTTCAAGACCAGCCTGGCCAACATAGTGAAACCCTGTCTCTACTAAAATTACAAAAATCTAGTGGAGTGATGTAGACTCTGGTTGTAGATAGGTTTAGTGTGCTAGCTTTCTCAGCTGCTGGTTATACTAGCAGTAAAGTTGTCATGTGGTCAGACTCAGTTGACCACAGACTCAGTTGTATAACGGGGCTGAAGTAGGCAGTGTCTGATTTTCACAGGGCTCAGGGTATTGATTTTACCCATGAACAAACTGGCCCTCACATCACAGCCTTTTAATTTGCAAATGCAGGGTGCCATGATGTTCTACATACATGGGGATATGTGGGTGCAGCCATGTTGCCAGGCAGATGTTGGAGTGAGGAAGAAAACAGCGGGAATTGCCATGTTTGGGTGAGCCCAGTTTCTAATGGCTTGCATTTACATATCAAAGCTGCCAGCCCAGTTCTAAGAGTGTGGGCTTTCCTGCTAGCCCAGAAACATTTCTGGAGCTGCTTTAAAAGAAACAAAAACTTCCTGAGGACCCCTTTTCCTCTATATCCACCTAAAATAATTTCTTAATAACTCTTAAAACAGTGTCATATTTCACAATAAAAAATTATTTAAGGTATTAAGATGTAGTCTAATCATACAGGTGAAAACACATCAGTTACAATGTATTCAGTAAAGTAGTAATAATAATGGCTTTTTAAAATTTTTCATTCATTTGGAAATCTATGAGAAAGAGACTATCAAAAAACAGCAAAGATTAGCAACCTTAGGAGAGTCTCAAAGGATGTAAGAATGCATATGAAATAATACAGTAGTCCTCTCTTATTCAAGATTTATCTTTCCATGGTTTCGGTTACCTGCAGTCAACCACAGTCCAAAATTATTATATAGAAAAATCCAGAAATAAACAATTAATAGATTTTAAGTTGCATACAATTCTGAGGAGTATGATGTCACATTTTGCCTGAGGCATGAATCACCCCTTTGTCCAGCATATCCTTGATGTCTATGCTACCAACTGTTTCTGAATAATCATGAACTTGAAATGGTTGACACCATCTGCTGCCAGTCCATTAGACATCACATTGTCTGCTCATGACATTGAACCATTGACATCATCGCTCCATGATCCAGGATTTTCCAAAGCATATGATGTTCATTCTGACCATAATTAGACAATAGCCTAAAGCTACATTACCATGCAAATATCATTCATTTCACCTCATGTCATCAATAGGCAATTATTTCACACCATCACAAGAAGGGTGTGTACAATAATATATTTCGAGAAAGAAATCACATTCACGTATTATAATGTATTATTATAACTGTTCTATTTTATCAATAGTTGTTGTTCATCTCATACTGAGCATACTTTATAAAGTATATCATAGGGATGTATGTATAGGAAAAACCACAATACATATAGGGTTTAGTACTTTCTGTAAGTTTCAGGGCTTCCACTGGGCGGGGGGGGGGGGGGGTCTTAGAATATATCGCCTGTGGTTAAGGGGGAATAACTGTGTTTAAGTCTCATTCTTGATTTACCTACTTAAATTTCCAAATTCCCCTCTTGTTTCTGAATCATAGTACCCAGCTCAAGGCTTCCTGAGTTATATATGGCACTGGGCTATTATTACCCTACACCCATCCAATTATGCTGTTTCTGAATAATTATAGACTTGAAATGGTTGACTCCATCTGCTGCCAGATCTACCTAGAAATATACACGCAGTCTTAAAAAATATTTATGGCAAAGAAAGATCTATAGACAATTTGATAGTTACATTTTCTATGTGTACACATTAACTTTAATGGGCTCATTTAAAAGGCCTACCTAATAGTTTACTCTCTGTTTTACAGTTTTGTGCCTATGTTTTATTATGAAATTTTATAGTTCAATTTAATAAATAAAATGTAAACATTATAAATGTTGTGAATGACTATCTGCTTAATTTTAATTACCCACAAACTTGATGGAGATTTTGTATGCCAAATACCAATATTAACACGTGTATGTGTCTGTTTTTGCATGTGTGTAAAATTTATACCTTTTCAGTTCCAAAGTAGATAAAGTAATTGCTGACCAAATGAAAAGAAAAATGATGCTTGGAAAGAAGTGTTTCCCATCATATTCTGTAAGCCTTCAGGGGAAACAAGAAAACCCACAAAACCTTCCACTGACATCATTTTTTTTTTTCCTTTTGCAGTTGTGGTTTTGTTTGCCTAGAGAAGCATTTTATTTTCTGTTGGAGACAGGATGACAGTAAAATCTAAGTTTCAAAATAATATACATTTTTTCTTCAACTTTTATTTTAGAATATGGTGGTACAAAGACACATTTGTTACATGGGTGTATTGTGTGCTGCTGAGGTTTGAGGTATGGATCCCATTACCTAAGTAGTGAACATGGTACCCAAGAGGTAGTTTTTCAACCTATGCTCCTCTCCTTTCTCCCCCATCTAGTAGTTTCCATTGTCTACTTTTCCCATCTTTATGTCCATGTGTACCCAATGTTTAGCTCCCACATTTAAGTGAGAACAGGTAGTTTTTGGCTTTCGATTCCTGTGTTAGTTGACTTAGGATTATGGCCTCCAATTCCATCCACGTTGCTGCAAAAGACATGATTTCACCGTTTTTATAGCTGTTTACTATTCTACAGTATATATGTACCACATTTTTTTTATCCAGTCCACCATTGATGAGTACCAATGTTGGTTCCATGTTTTTGCTATTGTGAATAGCATGGCGATGAACATTCAAGTGCATGTGTTTTTTAGGTAAAATAATTTATTTTTATTAGGGCATATATCCAGCAGTGAAATTGCTGGGTTGAATGGTGTTTTAAGTTATATGAGAACTCTCCAAACTGCTTTTCACAGTGGCTGAACTAATTTTCATTCCCATCAAGTGTGTATAAGCATTCCCTTTTCTCTACAGCCTCACCAGTATCTGTTATTTTTTCACTTTTTAATACATAGCCATTTTGACTGATGTGAAGACAGTGTCTCATTGAGATTTTGATTTGCATTTCTCTGATAAGTGATGATGAGCATTTTTTCATGTTTCTTGGACACTTGTATGTCTTCTTTTGAGAAGCGTCTGCTTATGTTTTTTGCCCATTTATTAATGTAGTTATTTGACTTTTGCTTATTGATTTAAGCTCTTATAGATTCTGGATATTAGCCTTTGTCAGGTGCATACTTTGCAAATATTTTCTCCCATTCTGTAGGTTGTTTGTATACTCTGTTAATAGTTTCTTTTGCTGTGCAAAAGCTCTTTAGCTTAATTAGGTTCCACTTGTCCATTGTTGTTGTTGTTGTAAATCCCTACTTTTAGGGATTTAGCCATAAACTATTTGTGAAGGCTGATATTAAGAAGGGTATTTCCTTGGTTTTCGTCTTGGATTTTTATAGTTTGAGGTCTTACATTTAAGTATTACATTTAATCCAACTTGAGTTAGTTTTTGCATATTGTGAAATGCAGGAGTCCAGTTTTATTCTTCTGCATATGGCTAGCCAGTTATCCCAGTACCATTTACCATTTCCTTTCCTCATTGCTTATTTGTATTGGTGTTGAAGATCCATAGCTGGGGGTATGTGGCTTTACTTCTGATTTTTCTATTGTTTTCCATTGGTCCTTGTGTATCTTTTTGTACCAGTACCATGTTGTCTTTGTTACTGTAGTGTTATAGTACAGTATCATTTGAAGTTGTTAGTGTGACGCCTACAGATTTGTTCTTTTTGCTTAGGATTGCTTTGGCTATTCAGGCTCATTTATGGTTTCATATGAATTTCAGATAGATATTTTTTTTTTTCTAATTATGTGGAAAATGGCATTGGTAGTTCAATAGAAATAGCACTGAACACGTAAATTGCTTTCAGACAGTATGGGCATTTTAACAATATTGATCCCTCCAATTTATGAGCATGGCATTTTTTTTTTACTTATTTGTGTAGTTTATGATTTTTTTCAGCAGTGTTTTGTAGTTCTGCTTATAGAAATTTTTCACCTTCTTGGTTAGCTGTATTCCTATATATTTCAAATATATATATATATATATATATATATATAGTTAAAGTTAGAATCTAATAGAGGACAATGTTTACATTGGAGGGAATTTTTTTCTTGTAAACACACAGACGTAGTCACATTTAATAAGATTTTAAAATGACCATTAAGACATTACCATTGTAATGTTTTATTGCTCCCACTTGCTAATTTAAAATGTATTTTGTGACAAATTCAAAACTGAGATTATATGTAATCAGAAGATCCCATCCATGGCAAGTGGCAGTCAATTGAGAATAAAGAAATATGTGACTGATTCTTATCAATATGACACAATTTACAACAGTACTGCAAATTAATATGCCTGAGCAAAAGCACAACAACAGTGAAATGCTTTAAGGTGTACCTGGGCAAATATTTCCATATCAGAGAAATCTTGAGAAGTCAAAATCGCTATTGAAACTATAAATTTTATTCAACTATCAGCTGGATTTGTCTTTTCCAGTTAAAGATTTGTTTTTCACCCACATTTAAGCCATGTTCAACCCACATCTCCAGGAGAAAAGCATATTCCAACTTTAATTTTTTATCTTCAAATATGCTAATCTCCTTTTCTCCTCAATTTTTTGTACTTGCTCTTCTCTGACTTAAATGCTCTCAGAAGACCTTCATGTGGTTGCGCTTTTTCATCTTTTATATCTCTTTCTATATCTCTTATTATATCATCTCCACTATCTCTTTCTCAGAGAGTAATCTATTATTACCCTATATAGAGACATCATGTCTTTTGTTTCTGACGAATATTCTGAATCATAGCATCTACCCATTATTAGCTCAAGCACTTGATCTATTTTCTTCTCAACTCTTAACCGTATTCATTGTCTGCCACCTCCAAAAGAACGCAAGCATAACAAGAGTAAGAACCTTATCTGTTGTATTCACTCAATATTGTCTGGTGGGATAAACAAAATTTACCCTCAACAGTTACTGTTGGATGAATTAAGTGAACCATTCTATAGTCTCTAGAAGTTTAATGAGATTAATGTTTACCTTCCCCTTGCAGATGCTTATTCTCTCTACATAAAAGTACACCTATAAATATATTTCAGTAACCTCTTTTATTCTCTGGGATCAAGTGCAACACTCTTGTCTCTGTGATAATGATTATCACTTACACAGGTTTATATGGCCATGCAGGTTATTTTGGCAAAAGTCAAAGAGGTCATGAGAAAGATTATTTTAGAGACCATATAGAAACATGAGTTATTTGACAACCCCAAACACTTCCCCATTTTGTAAACTATAGAGAAATGGTTCTAAGGATAAGATGAAGGATAACTCAAACTCAGACTCAGCCATTCTCAAAATATTCTCTTTACTAGCAGTGGAGAGGTATTTTATTTAATGGTTAATAGAACTCAAAGGCACTCAAAAGGAATGTTCTCGTTTTAATACATTATTTTATTTCACATACCACTAAACCTTTCACATTTTTTATATATACAATATTTCATGTGATCTTTAAACAGCATTTTGAAGTGGATAAAATTGCTCTTTTGCTCTTTCTTGCAATGTAAAGACATATACTCAAGTCAGGGGGAAAAGCTACTGATGTGATGAGAAAATCTCAGTGAATTCAAGAGGTAGTTTATAAAGTCAGGCCTTTTGGTAAATAAGAGCATTGGAAGCTGGAAATTTGGGGACTGAAGATAATTTTCTATTATTAGCTGCATACTTTCATTTCACTTCTTTTTTCCTTCTGTTCTTTCTCGTGATTTATCTTCAAATCTCTTATGTATTTTTCTACCTCTCTCTAAGCAATGTTGTTTCACATTCAATTTCTCCAACAATGGATTTTGGTTAATTCAAAATTAGACAAAATGGCTATGTTTATGTAAGTGCTTGTTTTTACATTAAATCATTGCAAATTTTTAAATAATTAAGATATCTCATTAAATTATCAGAGAATTTATTTTGTGTTGTATTCTTTCATATGGCTGTGATATGACACATACTTAAAAACTTTTCTTGCAAGTTCTATGAATCTTTTGTACAGATAAAATCCTCTTGGTTTTGTCTCTTTGAAATTATGTTTAAATATTAATTTTATTTAGTGTACTCCTTTTTACATGGACCCACTGAACTTGAAGAGCAAGAAAGTCTATTTAAATGCACTGGAGTGAATGAGAATAAAAAAATAACGAGCCCTTACTGCTTTCCAATAAGGTAGAACATTTAAATTAGTTATAACATCTCCTGTCAAAGACCTACTCAATTAAGATTCACATCAAACAAACACCTGATAGTTATATATTTACCTTTGTTCTTAAATGGCTCTTCCATAGTCCAGCTAATCTCTATCTCAGACTCTGCTGCTTGAGAATTTCAAATTATGAAAAACCTGGAGTTATTCTAACTAGCAAAAGACCATTTTTATTTTCACCAAAGATTAGAAGAGTAAGAAACTCGCAAAAATATAGGCTGTAAGGGGCCAGAGATTACACACGACTTACCCAAACTATCCAGCTAATGGAAAAGCCAATTCTATAAACTAATTTCCTTTGTTCAGGGCTAGAGTTTATAAAAGGATGCTCTCTCTGAAGCAGTATTGCAAAAGGAAATATTACAATTCAAATCTCTTGTCTTTCAGCTAAAAGGAATAGATATGAAAACTGTATACATATATATACATATATATATACAATATATATATACACAAATAAACAAATATATATATGTTTGTTTGTTTGTTTGGTTGGTTGTTTTTTTTGAGATGGAGTCTGGCTCTGTGGCCCAGGCTGGAGTGCAGTGGCGCGATCTCGACTCACTGCAAGCTCCGCCGCCGGGGTTCACGCCATTCTCCTGCCTCAGCCTGCCTAGAAGCTGGGACTACAGGCGCCCGCCACCACGCCCAGCTAATTTTTTTGTATTTTTAGTAGAGACGGGGTTTTACCGTGTTCGCCAAGACGGTCTCGATCTCCTGACCTCATGCTCCGCCCGCCTCGGCCTCCCAGAGTGCTGGGGTTACAGGCGTGAGCCACCGTGCCCGGCCGAGAACTGTCTATATTTTTAACTTTTTCATACTAGTTGTTACATGAACCCAAGCAGAACTCTGAGTGACATAGAGAGGAATGGAACTTCTCCTGCTCGTTGCTGCTGTATAAGGGAAGTATGAAAGAACGAGACAAAAGAAAGAATAGAGTTTCAAGTGAGGTAGAGGCTTGCCAAGGGAATCAGTCAGAGGGAGGAAGCAATACATTCCTCTAGTGTCTGAAAAAAGCAAATAAAAAACGGAGGCACGCGTGGAAGCTCCTAGCATCTTGGTGTCTGGGAATATGAGAAAAAAAGACCTTCATCACCAAATAACAACTTTATTTACTCTCACTACTTCAAAAGTTGGACAAACTTTTTCAATCTTTTCACTGATGATGTATTACTACTGCAAAAGTACTGTAGATTCTTCTGGTAGCAAGTGAACACACCAGAAACACTTAAGCATTGTTTGCATTTATGATTTGCTCATCTTCTAGATGTTTTTAAGGATTTTAATAGCAGGATATAAATAAATGAATGAAATGCAGATTCTTAGAATCTGTCAAAACAGTTTGTAAAGATGCCTTAAAGCAACCTCCACTGTGGCAATGATTAACATTTTGAAAACCTTTTTTAATTCAAGTAGAAACATCACCTAACAATGTGTGTGTGTCTATATTCTTGTCAAAAAGAATAATATCCACAATTCATTGACTAATTTTAATGAAAACCTTTATTCTTAATACCCAAGTATTTCCTGATCCAGCCTATATTCCTCTTTTATTGCTGCATTACCACAAACTCAGTGACTTAAAATGACACAAATTAATTATCTCACAGTTTCTGTAGGTAGAAACATGGCATGGCAGGACTAGGTTCTCTGAGCAGGATGTCACAAAGTTGAAACCAATACTAACTTCTTTCCTGGAGGCTGTGGAAAGAACTCTGTTTCCAATCTCATTCATACTTCAGGCACAATCTAGTTCCTTGTGATCAGGATTTTCTTGCTGGTTGCAGGTTGGCCATTTGTCAGTTCTTACAGTCCATTTGCAGGTCCTTTCCATGTGAACCATTTCATCTTCAAGTCAGCAAAACATGTTTAGTCCTTCTCACTTTTTGAAATTTGAATAGTCTCCAACATTTTCAGCTACCAGCTAGAGAAAATTATTTTAAGGAGCTCGTGGGGATTAGGTTATTCTCACCTAGAGGTCCTCCCTTTCTTAAAGTCAATTATGCCATATAAAATAAACTAACATGGAAGTAAAATTCAGGAACTTTATAGTCTTGGAGATTATGCAGGGTGTGGACATTGGAGGAGAAGGGCGCTAAATTGTGTGGATCATTTTAGACTGCCTTACACACGGTCCATAAAGTCTTTGTGCTCATGCTTATACTGAAGACGCATTTTTGGAGAAACCAGTAATTGTTAACCAGATATCACAATGACATGGCAGATACAAATGAAGATATGTCCTTTTTTTTTTTTTTTTCTTTTTCTTTTTTGAGATGGAGTCTTGCTCTGTAACCCAGACTGGAGTGTAGTGGCACAGTCTTGGCTCACTGCAACCTCCATCTCCCCGGTTCAAGCAATTCTTCTGCCTTAGCCTCCTGAGCAGCTGAGATTACAGGTGCCCACCAGGTGCCCACCACCACACTCAGCTAATTTTTGTATTTTTAGTAGAGACGGAGTTTCACCATGTTAGCCAGGTTGGTCTTGTTATGCCCAGACCGTTTGTTCCCCAAAGAAGACCACCAGAGTCCAATGTCAAAGCCAAGCGGCAAGGATCTTTATTACAAGTTCGAACCTGGTCCCTCCATTCTACAGCATACAAGAGAGGGCCTCGAACAATGCGAGCGTTTGCTTTTTATAGCCCGAAAGTTACAGGGGAACAAAGAAATTCTTTTGGTTCCCGCGCTTTCAGTGGAACCTTGAACGGCTGTCTCCTTATCGGAGGCTTTCCAGGTGGTGTTTATACTGGGCTCAGGGAGTTTGAGAGATATATGGTGATATGTGGTGGGATGGGAGGATGGAATGTGTTTGTACTAGGCTCAGGGAGTCTTGAGCCCGGGGCTGAGGAATGCGCCCAGCTCCTTTCAGTCTCAAACTCCCGACCTCAGGTAATCCACCCCTTCAGGCTCCCAAAGTGCTGGGATTACAGGCGTGAGCCACTGCGCTCAGTCACAAGTTATTTTAAAATGTCTGAAATGAAATGTATACTTATGTATCAAAATATTCTACCCATTGATTTTTAGCTTTTTACAAAGAGAATGTATTTGCCATATAATAACCAATTTATACAGGATATCTGAGGCTCTCTTTTATTTTTATAGGGTTCATAATCCTGGGAGATATAAGCCAGAAAAATATTCCCGCTGCTGCTGCGGGGATGAAAGGAAAACAAATTTATCATTTCCCATATAATCCTGGGAGGGCTTTCTTCAGTTAGCTTAGGGAACAGCAAATCAGGTCAACTAGGGCTTTCTGTCATTTTCTGACATAATCCCATCCCTAGCTGACTACTATATTCAATACCTCCTGGAGACCTAGCCTTAGCATAAATCCATATGTTATCTTTTATTTAAAAGTCAAACTATTCATCTATGGTAGATATTAAGTGTATATTTTGTTCTATGCATATACATGGCTATATTGGCCTCTTTTCATGAATTATATAGTAATAATTAAATATGCCATAGTTATATTTCCTATACAACAAAAGCATTGTTGTTGGTCAAATTAGCAATTCATGCAGTTTGTTTGCTATATTTTCAGACATTGTTCATTCAATTATTCATTCTAATATTTTCTGACATAAGAGCATCAGTTTCACTAGTCCACCGTATCTCAACTTGGTATAACTGACTGAAAAATAGTGTTCATTAGGGGCGGAGCAAGATGGCTGAATAGGAACAGCTCCAGTCTCCAACTCCCAGCGTGAGTGACACAGAAGACCAGTGATTTCTGCATTTTCAACTGAGGTACTGGGTTCATCTCACTAGGGAGTGCCGGACAGTCGGTGCTGGTCAGCTGCTGCAGCCCCACCAGTGAGAGCTGAAGCAGGGTGAGGCATCGCCTCACCTGGGAAGCGCAAGGGGGAAGGGAATCCCTTTTCCTAGCCAGGGGAACTGAGACACACAACACCTGGAAAATCGGGTAACTCCCACCCCAATACTGCGCTTTAAGCAAACGGGCACACCAGGAGATTGTATCCCACACCTGGCCGGTACGGTCCCACGCCCACGGAGCCTCCCTCATTGCTAGCACAGCAGTCTGCGATCTAACCCCCCAAGGCAGCAGCGAGGCTGGGGGAGGGGCACCCGCCATTGCTGAGGCTTAAGTAGGTAAACAAAGCTGCTGGGAAGCTCAAACTGGGTGGAGCTCACAGCAGCTCAAGGAAACCTGCCCGTCTCTGTAGACTCCACCTCTGGGGACAGGGCACAACTAAACAACAAAAAAAGCAGCAGAAACCTCCGCAGATGCAAACGACTCTGTCTGACAGCTTTGAAGAGAGCAGTGGATCTCCCAACACGGAGGTTGAGATCTGAGAAGGGACAGACTGCCTGTTCAAGTGGGTCCCTGACCCCTGAGTAGCCTAACTGGGAGACATCCCCCACTAGGGGCAGTCTGACACCCCACACCTCACAGGGTGGAGTACACCCCTGAGAGGAAGCTTCCAAAGCAGGAATCAGACAGGTACACTCGCTGTTCAGCAATATTCTATCTTCTGCAGCCTCTGCTGCTGATACCCAGGCAAACAGGGTCTGGAGTGGACCTCAAGCAATCTCCAACAGACCTACAGCTGAGGGTCCTGACTGTTAGAAGGAAAACTATCAAACAGGAAGGACACCTACACTAAAACTCCATCAGTACGTCACCATCATCAAAGACCAGAGGCAGATAAAACCACAAAGATGGGGAAAAAGCAGGGCAGAAAAGCTGGAAATTCAAAAAATAAGAGCACATCTCCCCCGGCAAAGGAGTGCAGCTCATCGCCAGCAACGGATCAAAGCTGGATGGAGAATGACTTTGACGAGATGAGAGAAGAAGGCTTCAGTCCATCAAATTTCTCAGAGCTAAAGGAGGAATTACGTACCCAGCGCAAAGAAACTAAAAATCTTGAAAAAAAAGTGGAAGAATTGATGGCTAGAGTAATTAATGCAGAGAAGGTCATAAATGAAATGAAAGAGATGAAAACCATGACATGAGAAATACGTGACAAATGTACAAGCTTCAGTAACCGACTCGATCAACTGGAAGAAAGAGTATCAGCGATTGAGGATCAAATGAATGAAATGAAGCGAGAAGAGAAACCAAAAGAAAAAAGAAGAAAAAGAAATGAACAAAGCCTGCAAGAAGTATGGGATTATGTAAAAAGACCAAATCTACGTCTGATTGGGGTGCCTGAAAGTGAGGGGGAAAATGGAACCAAGTTGGAAAACACTCTTCAGTATATCATCTAGGAGAACTTCCCCAACCTAGTAGGGCAGGCTAACATTCAAATTCAGGAAATACAGAGAACGCCACAAAGATACTCCTCGAGAAGAGCAACTCCAAGACACATAATTGCCAGATTCACCAAAGTTGAAATGAAGGAAAAAATATTAAGGGCAGCCAGAGAGAAAGGTCGGGTTACCCACAAAGGGAAGCCCATCAGACTAACAGCAGATCTCTCAGCAGAAACTCTCCAAGCCAGAAGAGAGTGGGGGCCAATATTCAACATTCTTAAAGAAAAGAATTTTAAACCCAGAATTTCATATCCAGCCAAACTAAGTTTCATAAGTGAAGGAGAAATAAAATCCTTTACAGATAAGCAAATGCTTAGAGATTTTGTCACCACTAGGCCTGCCTTACAAGAGACCCTGAAGGAAGCACTAAACATGGAAAGGAACAACCAGTACCAGCCATTGCAAAAACATGCCAAAATGTAAAGACCATCGAGGCTAGGAAGAAACTGCATCAACTAACGAGCAAAATAACCAGTTAATATCATAATGGCAGGATCAAGTTCACACATAACAATATTAACCTTAAATGTAAATGGACTAAATGCTCCAGTTAAAAGACACAGACTGGCAAACTGGATAAAGAGTCAAGACCCATCAGTCTGCTATATTCAGGAGACCCATCTCACATGCAGAGACATACATAGGCTCAAAATAAAGGGATGGAGGAAGATCTACCAAGCAAATGGAGAACAAAAAAAAACAGGGGTTGCAATACTAGTCCCTGATAAAATAGACTTTAAACCATCAAAGATCAAAAGAGACAAAGAAGGCCATTACATAATGGTAAAGGGATCAATTCAACAGGAGGAGATAACTATCCTAAATATATATGCACCCAATACAGGAGCACCCAGATTCATAAAGCAAGTCCTTAGAGACTTACAAAGAGACTTAGACTTCCATACAATAATAATGGGAGACTTCAACACTCCACTGTCAACATTAGACAGATCAACGAGACAGAAAGTTAACAAGGATATCCAGGAATTGAACTCATCTCTGCAGCAAGCAGACCTAATAGACATCTATAGAACTCTCCACCCCAAATCAACAGAATATACATTCTTCTCAGCACCACATCGCACTTATTCCAAAATTGACCACATAATTGGAAGTAAAGCACTCCTCAGCAAATGTACAAGAACAGAAATTATAACAAACTGTCTCTCAGACCACAGTGCAATCAAACTAGAACTCAGGACTAAGAAACTCAATCAAAACCACTCAACTACATGGAAACTGAACAACCTGCTCCTGAATGACTACTGGGTACATAACAAACATGAAGGCAGAAATAAAGATGTTCTTTGAAACCAATGAGAACAAAGATACAACATACCAGAATCTCTAGGACACATTTAAAGCAGTGTGTAGAGGGAAATTTATAGCACTAAATGCCCACAAGAGAAAGCAGGAAAGATCTAAAATTGACACTCTAACATCACAATTAAAAGAACTAGAGAAGCAAGAGCAAACACATTCAAAAGCTAGCAGAAGGCAAGAAATAACTAAGATCAGAGCAGAACTGAAGGAGATAGAGACACAAAAAACCCTCCAAAAAATCAATGAATCCAGGAGTTGGTTTTTTGAAAAGATCAACAAAATTGACAGACTGCTAGCAAGGCTAATAAAGAAGAAAGGAGAGAAGAATCAAATAGACGCAATAAAAAATGATAAAGGGGATATCACCACTGACCCCACAGAAATACAAACTACCATCAGAGAATACTATAAACACCTCTACGCAAATAAACTAGAAAATCTAGAAGAAATGGATAATTTCCTGGACACTTACACTCCTCCAAGACTAAACCAGGAAGAAGTTGAATCTCTGAATAGACCAATAGCAGGCTCTGAAATTGAGGCAATAATTAATAGCCTACCAATGAAAAAAAGTCCAGGACCAGATGGATTCACAGCTGAATTCTACCAGAGGTACAAGGAGTTGCTGGTACCATTCCTTCTGAAACTATTCCAATCAATAGAAAAAGAGGGAATCCTCCCTAACTCATTTTATGAGGCCAACATCATCCTGATACCAAAGCCTGGCAGAGACATAACAAAAAAAGAGAATTTTAGACCAATATCCCTGATGAACATCGATGCAAAAATCCTCAATAAAATACTGGCAAACCGGATTCAGCAACACATCAAAAAGCTTATCCACCATGATCAAGTGGGCTTCATCCCTGGGATGCAAGGCTGGTTCAACATTCGCAAATCAATAAACATAATCCAGTATATAAACAGAACCAAAGACAAGAACCACATGATTATCTCAATAGATGCAGAAAAGGCTTTTGACAAAATTCAACAGGCCTTCATGCTAAAAATGCTCAATAAATTCGGTATTGATGGAACGTACATCAAAATAATAAGAGCTATTTATGACAAACCCACAGCCAATATCATACTGAATGGGCAAAAACTGGAAAAATTCCCTTTGAAAACTGGCACAAAACAGGGATGCCCTCTCTCACCACTCCTATTCAACATAGTGTTGGAAGTTCTGGCTAGGGCAATCAGGCAAGAGAAAGAAATCAAGGGTATTCAGTTAGGAAAAGAAGAAGTCAAATTGTCCCTCTTTGCAGATGACATGATTGTATATTTAGAAAACCCCATTGTCTCAGCCCAAAATCTCCTTAAGCTGATAAGCAACTTCAGCAAAGTCTCAGGATACAAAATTAATGTGCAAAAATCACAAGCATTCTTATACACCAGTAACAGACAAACAGAGAGCCAAATCATGAATGAACTTCCATTCACAATCGCTTCAAAGAGAATAAAATATCTAGGAATCCAATTTACAAGGGATGTAAAGGACCTCTTCAAGGAGAACTACAAACCACTGCTTAGTGAAATAAAAGAGGACACAAACAAATGGAAGAACATACCATGCTCATGGATAGGAAGAATCAATATCGTGAAAATGGCCATACTGCCCAAGGTAATTTATAGATTCAATGCCATCCCCATCAAGCTACCAATGAGTTTCTTCACAGAATTGGAAAAAACTGCTTTAAATTTCATATGGAACCAAAAAAGAGCCCGCATCTCCAAGACAATCCTAAGTCAAAAGAACAAAGCTGGAGGCATCACGCTACCTGACTTCAAACTATACTACAAGGCTACAGTAACCAAAACAGCATGGTACTGGTACTAAAACAGAGATATAGACCAATGGAACAGAACAGAGTCCTCAGAAATAATACCACACATCTACAGCCATCTGATCTTTGACAAACCTGAGAGAAACAAGAAATGGAGAAAGGATTCCCTATTTAATAAATGGTGCTGGGAAAATTGGCTAGCCATAAGAGGAAAGCTGAAACTGGATCCTTTCCTTACTCCTTATACGAAAATTAATTCAAGATGGATTAGAGACTTAAATGTTAGACCTAATACCATAAAAATCCTAGAAGAAAACCTAGGTAGTACCATTCAGGACATAGGCATGGGCAAAGACTTCATGTCTAAAATACCAAAAGCAACGGCAGCAAAAGCCAAAATTGACAAATGGAATCTAATTAAACTAAAGAGCCTCTGCACAGCAAAAGAAACTACCATCAGAGTGAACAGGCAACCTACAGAATGGGAGAAAATTTTTGCAGTCTACTCATCTGACAAAGGGCTAATATCCAGAACCTACAAAGAACTCAAACAAATTTACAAGAAAAAAACAAACAATCCCATCAAAAAGTGGGCAAAGGATATGAACAGACATTTCTCAAAAGAAGACATTCATACAGCCAACAGACACATGAAAAAATGCTCATCATCACTGGCCATCAGAGAAATGCAAATCAAAACCACAATGAGATACCATCTCACACCAGTTAGAATGGCGATCATTAAAAAGTCAGGAAACAACAGGTGCTGGAGAGGATGTGGAGAAATAGGAACACTTTTACACTGTTGGTGGGATTGTAAACTAGTTCAACCATTATGGAAAACAGTATGGCAATTCCTCAAAGATCTAGAACTAGATGTACCATATGACCCAGCCATCCCATTACTGGGTATATACCCAAAGGATTATAAATCATGCTGCTATAAAGACACATGCACACGTATGTTTATTGCAGCACTATTCACAATAGCAAAGACTTGGAATCAACCCAAATGTCCATCAGTGACAGACTGGATTAAGAAAATGTGGCACATATACACCATGGAATACTATGCAGCCATAAAAAAGGATGAGTTTGTGTCCTTTGTAGGGACATGGATGCAGCTGTAAACCATCATTCTTAGCAAACTGTCACAAGAACAGAAAACCAAACACCGCATGTTCTCACTCATAGGTTGGAACTGAACAATGAGATCACTTGGACTCGGGAAGGGGAACATCACACACTGGGGCCTATATGGGGAGGGGGGAGGGGGGAGGGTGGAGGGATTGCATTGGGAATTATACCTGATGTAAATGACGAGTTGATGGGTGCAGCACAGCAACATGGCACAAGTATACATATGTAACAAACCTGCACGTTATGCACATGTACCCTAGAACTTAAAGTATAATAATAATAATAATAATTAAAAAAAAAATAAAAGTCAGACCAAAAAAAAAAAAAAATAGTATTCATTAGTAGATTAGTACCACCCTGGGACAAGGGCAATAGAAGTAGAAAATGTCAACTGATGCATCCATTCAACAACTGTGTATTGAATGTCATTTGCATGCCTGCTAGATGCAGAGGTGGTGATGGTAAACAAGGGTCCCGTTCTCAATTCATTTTTTAACTTTTTAAAGAAATGGACAAGCAAATCATCAATTACAATTAAACAAAGTTACTAAGGTGTAGTTAAAGGCTGCACTGGGAGCATATATAATGGACACCTAATGTTTCTTAGGGGCACTGGGAGAGTATTAAGCTAAGAGTGAAGATATAACGTTTTATCAAGGGCCCTGAGGTGTTAACAATTCTTTAGTCGATTTAGATAAAGACATCAAAGGCATGTCTGTGAAACTTATGGATAATTCAAAACTGAGAATAATTACTTCTGTTAAAAATTGTACTGCAAAATAACTGTATAATTGGCTGAAATAAATTCCAAATTACTAAAAAAGACAAAATAGTAAAAAAAGAAATAATTACATGTATATTTTAGAAAGAATTTTTTTTATATATGACTTGTGAATATATATGACTTGTGAAGATTCAATTGATGAGTAAGGCAAAGAAAAAGAGAAGACTAGATTGATAAAAATGAATAAATAACAGCTATGATCTATCCAATATATACCTCATATGTACCTCAACACTTTACAGGTAAGATAAATTGTTTTCTCCAAGTTTACACAGTTCATTAGTGAGGTGTGAATGAGTAGTAAAGGTCAGGAGTGAATTTGTTATGTTGAAATAGAGAAAAATATAGTTTTAGTTATAAAAATAGGTAATGTATTTGATAAAATATATTTTTAGAGAAAACACATGCTGTTTATGGGCTATTTTGTGTGATATGTATAGTTAGTTAATGTGAAATAATATTAGAGCATATACTAGAAAGTATATGTTTCAGTACAGAAGGAATTGAGAAAAACAGACCTAATTTGAAAGACAAGACTGTGAACCACAACCAGAAGAATAAAGTGAGCTTAGTTCATGGCTAAAAGTTCAATCATATGAAGTGGATGCTCCAGCTAAAACTAAATCCACTCAAAGGTGCCCCAGAAGTGAGAACCTCTCTTCATAGTAGTTATATCATAAGTAGAAAATCTACAAAAATTAAATAAGAAGTATTTCTCACTAGTTACTACTCAGGAAAATGCCTAGGAAGAATTTAACAGTTGTTTGTGTAGTAACAACAACAACAAAAAAATCAATAGAGGAAAGATACAGTTTGCCTATCAAAAACACAACACGTGCTATTGAGAATTTCTTGAGTAATTCAAAGATGTTTTATCTTCTAAGGTCAGTGTCATTAAGTCAAGTTTTAGTACGTATCTCACTGAATGAAACTGCTGCATGGAAGAATCCCTGCCTTAGGAAATAGTAACACTCATTTTCATAATGCCTTTTTGTGAAATGCCTTATGTTGTTAGCAATATGGCAGCTTACAGTTTTGATTGTTTCCTACTCTTTACTGAGACAAAAGATGAAGTTGACTGAGAGAATTGAACAGTAGTGAAGAGAACATTGGAGAGACCTACAATAGGCTAAATAAAGAGCCCTTAGGTGGTGTATGATGGGCCTCCAAGCATGTAATTGCTGTCTTTGAATGTATAATAGTATATTCTAAACAAACAAGTGGGAGAAAGTTATAAAAATAATATTTCAGATAAATACTGGGTTTGATTTTTGAATACTTTAGTTTTTCAATAAGATTGATTTCTTTGACCTACTCAGTTCTCTCCCTCACTGAAGTAATAAATCAGAAATAGAATAGTGCTTTGTCCGACACTGTATGGGAAATTTCTCCCTTGGATACACAATTGTATCAATCTATGTTAAACAGCTTTCCAACTCCAGATAATGTTTTATTCTAACTGTATTTTTCTCACAGCAAAAAAATTACATAAGTTTATGAATAAATAATTGCATATAGACTAATGTGAGTGAAAAGTAAAATTATTAGTTCTGTAAATAAGGCTTGTAATAAAATCTACTTGCTTTATACATGTATACTGCCAGGGGGCTTCAGTTCATTATTTTAAATTAAAAAAAAATTCCTCTAGTGAAATATCTCTCATTAGATAATTATTAGGTAGAGAAATAAAAGGGTATATAATATCATGATACCACAGAAGAACCTGGGAAAAAGAAAAGACAGATGTACTAAATTAATCAAGTTACCAATGCAATCAGACAACAGAAAAGATGTTTATCTGTAAAAATAATTGCATTTAACACATTTTTAGACAGGTTTTTTCCCTAATTAAATGAACAACAACAATGCCTTAAATCTCATGGAAAGACCTTAGCATTCTATTAGTAAGCTATTTGATTTTCATTAAAGCTGTCTACTGGTGAAAATCATTCAAATAAATTTTGGAACATGATAAAAAATAAGTGAGTGGGCTGTAATTGCAGAATTCATTTGAGGCCATTCTTGGGTTTCAGAGTTTACAATGACTTGAAACAAATACATTATAAAATTATAAAATTTATTTGAATTGAAATTTAAATTATAATTTCTCTATGACTGGTCTAAAACAACTATTCATTTTAATTTTTGTTGAATAACAAATCTATTAAACTACTCTTTTAGTTTTTAACTAAAAATTAATATAGTTTAAAATCCAATATTTATCTACATGCACCTATCCATATCACATATTCACATACAACACATACATATCTACATACATGCACAGAGTTTTATTTTTATTTTCTGGATATTCTGAAATTTTAATATAAATTCCCTTTTTGTTTCTCAAGATTTCGTTTTCAGTAAATGTACCCTTAAGTTTTATGGTCTTTATTTTTCTGTAACCAAAAAAAATAATTTTGGTTTAATTGCTCTTTATGAAATTGGTTGACATTTTCTTTCAGCCAAATATGGGCTAAAATTTTCAAATATAGAAATAAAATAAAATAAAGGCTAAAATGATCACATTATAAAGATATTTCATCAACAATCTAAGAAATTGTGTACTGGCAGTTTTTATTGCTCACCCATTAAATTTCAACCATTAAATCACCCTTACTAATTACATTATGTCTGGACATATTTATATATCGTATATCTTCATTATGAGTCATAGAGTATAACTTTATATAAAGTGCCTTTCTATATACTATTTAATGCTTTCAAGACCTGGACTCAGAATTGTCTTATACCAAAATCAGACCCACACTTTCTTATTTCACATTTGTTTCTAAAAGCTTTCCACTATGTGGTCTACTTTTCATTTATTCATCTTCTTGTTACCTGATTATTCTTTTAGGTACTTCCTTACTTTCTGTCACAGTAAAAAGTTCCATTTCTTCTCCCTTGTCCCTGAATCAGTCATTTTATGAAGAAGCCCTGGTTTCTTTTAGCATTGAGTGATATTTATAAAACAAGATCTGGGTGTTAGTTGTGCTTTTTCTTACTGGGGTATCATAGATTCTAGGTCTTTTCAGTGGACAGATTTAGTAAAAACACATATTTGTACATGAACACAGACATACCCTTATCTCTATCAACCATCTATCCATCTTTCTCTATTAATCTATCTATCAAACAACTAGAAGTTCACTTTGATACCTCTAAATTTGATTGGATGTTGCAGCATTTATTCTGTCTCGATTTCTATATTTGTAAGGCTCTTCTTTGAAACAAGAAACTTGGCAACTAGGATCCTACTATTCTCAATACATTTATACTTACTGGCTCAGTACCAGTGTATATACTTACACTTCTAATTTGAATTGTCCAAAGTTCACCAATGATCTCCAGCTGATGGGTCTCAGACTTGTCACCTTCTATTTGCCCACTTACGCATTCTGGACTAAACCTGGGCCCTGATCACATTGATTCACTCCTACAAGATATGTTCAGTGAACTGAAAGGTCAATTCTGATCAATAAGAAGTGGAAGGCATATTAGGTTAAGTTTTTATGTAAGGAATTTTAAAGTTTTATGAAGTCTAAACTGTCAGTGTTTACCTTTGCCAATCGTTTTATTACCATAGGCTTATATCCATATTGACTCTACCTCACCACCTAACTATCCTTAAGAATCTCAAATTCAATATATTTCAGTAAGATTTCATCATTTTCCTCAAAATTTATTCACATTCTTGTTAATATAATCAACTTTCCAGTTTTCTTAAGATAAAGTATTTCACTTAATCCTTTTTTCTCTACAGTCAGATGATCGATTGCAAAACTCTGGTTTTAATTCCTATCTGTATCTATCCAATACTTATAAAGTATTGTTTCAGGCCAGGCGTGGTGGCTCACGCCTGTTATCCCAGTACTTTGGGAGGCTGAGGCAGGTGGATCACGAGGTCAGGAGTTCGAGACTAGCCTGGCCAACATAGTGAAACCCTGTCTTTACTAAAAATACAAAAAAAAAAAAAAGCTGAGCGTTGTGGCAGACGCCTGTAATCCCACCTACTCAGAAGGCTGAGGCAGGAGAATAGCTTGAACCTGGGAGGGGGAGGTTGCAGTGAGCCAAGATTGTGCCATTGCACTCCAGCTTGGGCAACAGAGCAAGGCTCTGTCTCAAAAAAAAAAAAAAAAAAAAAAAAAAAAAAAAGGATTGTTTCAGCTGCTCTAATAAGGAGATCTGTCTACTTAAAGAGTTATTTAAATAAAATTGATATTCATTTCTCTATCACATGAAATGACGTGCAGATATTCCAAAGCAAGTATAGCACCTTTATTATCATGAAGTGCTAAGTCTCTAAAGCATGGCTGGTCTTGTTGCTAGTTACTCTATAATGTAATATGTTTAGGGGAGTTAGTGTATATGGGTGTGTGTATGTGTGTGTGTGTTTTAATATATCCTGGTTTTGGTTAACAAAGGATTCTGGGACAGTAAGTAAATAAATTTTTATCAGATTTTGAGAAATCTTATTATTTTTCCCATTCTCATATTTATATTATTCTAGTATTTCAAATACAGTTAGGTTAAACCATTGGATATTGTCACTAGATACCTACAGTTTCTTTATTTTCTCTATTTTTCAGATGGGTTGATTTCTTTTCTCCTGTCTTCATGTTGACTAAATCTTCAGCCATGCCCAGTCTCCATCATCAGTATGCTTATAAGCAGTGATTTAAAAAGTTCTTCAACTTTTAACATATAGAATTTATATTAGGTTCTGTTTGATACTTTCTATATGTTTGCTGTAATTTTCTATTTTTCCATTCTCTAAGACCAAATTTTGTATAATTTCCTTTGACACCTCTTAATTTGATTGAATGTTGCAACATTTACTCTTTCTTAAAGATGAGTAAATGAATATTTTTTGACCCTATATATAACAGCTACTTTAAAATATTTATTTTATCAATATCTGAGTCATTGGTTGGCCGAATTCTTTTGACAGTTTTTTCTTTAGCAATATGTTGTTTTCATGTTTATTCTCATGTTAAGTATGCTTTGTTTATCTACTGGATATTATGATGACATAGTATAGAGATTGTGGATTCTATTATCTTTCTTCCGAAGAATGCTAATTTTATTGCATTGTGGACTTCGATTACTAGCTGAGCTCCTAGACCTTTTGTAGGATCAATTTTAAGTTTTCTTATTGCAGCTTTGTGGAAAGCACAAAGTATTTTCCAATCTCCTCTTAGCAGGACTCAATCGCCCACTTCTGTTTCCCTTATAGATGTTGTCTGTACTTGGTTTTAGACTTTGTGTTAGTCTAAGGCAGTTGTCTAAACCAGAGGTGAATTGGCAATGTTTGGAGACATTTCTGGCTGCCACAAATAGGGAAAGCTCTACTGGCACCTAGTGGTAAGAGCCCACAACAAAGAATTACCTAGGCCAAAATACCAATAGTGCTGAGACTGAGAAACTTGCCCTAGGGTACGCCTAGTACTTCTAAATCAATGTGTCTCTGGTGTTTGAGGTAGCTTCCCAGGATATTACCTAATGTCACTAATCCCTTGCTAGTATAGCCACCAACATTCCTCAGCATTGATTCACCTCTAGTATCTCTTTCCTCTCAATACTGAAGCACCGATTCTCAGTATAGCCCAGGTGCTATTACTATGCAAATGTTGAGTCTAGAATTTGGTCAAGGACTTATGAAAAGCCCATGCATAAATGTGTAGTGATCCTATCTGCATAGCTCTTCCTGTCTCTTCTCCTGCTCTGCAGAGTCCAGCACTTCAGTTGTACCAAATTCTGATCTCTGCCCCCAAACCTCAACAGATTGACAACCTGCTTGAATTTCAGTTTCTGGCATATAATCCAGATTTACCTGATGCTCTGAACTCAGGATTAACATTCAAAAACTCAATCAGCATCTTTTATTACCACACAAATTTATGTTTATTTTTCCTTTTATTGCTAAGTTTTCAAATCAGTTTGGTATTTCTAGGTGCCATATGTTTCATATTATTCAGAAGATAACAGATAATTTTCTGTCAACTCTCTGTTCTTCACTTTTATGAAGTTCTGAACTGAAAAAGAATCTGGCTTATTCAAGAACCATTTTTAGTACGTGAGATGATTTATTCACACCTCAGGATAATTTGAGCCCCATTAAGACAGGAATGTAATCCAAATGAATTTTCTCTGTTAATAACTCAAATATGCTGTTGGTTTATTTCCAACTATAACTGAATTGTAAGAAGTTAGCTAATAGGTGTCACTTCTCATTCATAAAACTGTCATCTCTGTTTTTAAACATCCTTGCAGAAATTTGTGCATTTGGATTAATGAGGATCCACTGAAAATTTCTACATTGTAATACTCAGTATAAACAAATTAAAGGCCATTATTCCAAAAATGTGTGGGCATTTAGTAAATTGTATTGATGGAGCTAAAAGTCAGAGTGCTTAGTTTCCAATTCTATATCTAAGAGCAGCTGTCAGACTTTGGATATCCTTGTTTAGTATTAACCCCTTGCTAGTATGGCCGCAAACATTACTTGTTGCCTTAGTTTCCTCTTCCATAAAATAGGGATAATAGTAGCATCTACATAAAAAGATAGTTGAAAATTAAATGAATTAATTTAAGTCACTGTGTTCATTTCTCTTTCTTCACATAATACTAAATCAATGAAAATTAATGGCTATTTTTTTTAATTGCTCTCATTTATTTGAGACTTTTTCAATTTTTAATGTTTTATTTATATTGACATATAATAATTACACACACTTATGGAGTACAATGTGACATTTTGGTACATGTACATATGGCATAATAATCAAATTAGGGTAATTAGCATATCCATCATGTCAAACAATGATTATTTCTTTGTGGTAAGAACATTCAAGTCTTTTTTTTCTGGCTATTTTGAAATATACATTATGGTTAACTATAGTCACCCTACTATGCAACAGAACACCAGCACTATTTCTTTGTAATTGTAACTTTGTATCTGGTCCCCAATCCCCTTTTACTGGAGACTTCTAAGTGTGGGATTTTATTATCAAATTCAGGAGGCCACATCCTCATGGCTCTTTTGAGAAACCTCCCAATAGTATGGATCTCAATTTCTACTTCTGTGTTTAATCCCAAATTAAATTTACCTTGATAAGTAGAAAGAGTATTTAGCAAATCAAACAGTTCATACAGTAACCACTGCTATGATCATAGATGGCTGACTAGATACCCCTCAGACTTTCCTCCTACTGTTTAATTTACACCTAAGACAAGACATAAGATATGTATTTTGTCATGACTCCCTATTATACTTACAGTGAGAAGCCTACAGAAAGTGTGGAGATAGGAGTGCAAGTAGGAACTCAAACCCTACTTGCCTTTTTCAAAAGTTCTTAATTTCAATTCTAGTAGTGCTGCCCAATAAACCCTATACCATTCTCTAAGAAACCTTCCCTTGTCCTTATCATTAGAGTAAATTAATACTTCTCTTAGTCTGTTTAGGCTACTATAACAAATTACCACAGAATAGAGTATTCGTTCATTCACACACTGCAATAAAGAACTACCTGAAACTGAGTAATTGATAAAGAAAAGAGATTTGGCTCAGAGTTCTACAGGCTGCACAGGAGGCACATGGCTGGAGAGGGTTCTAGAAAGTTACAATTAAGTCGAAAGGGCAAAGGGAAAGCAAGTACCTCTTCACATGGTGGTAAGAGAAATAGCAAAGGGGAAAGTGCTATACACTTTTAATCAAGAAGATCTCATGGGAACTAATTCGCTGTCATAAGAACAGCAAGGGAGAAGTCTGCCCACAGAGTTCAATCACCTCCCACTAAGCTCCTCCTCAAACACGTGGGGATTACAATTCGACACGAGATATGAGTGGGGATAGAAAGTCAAACCATATCTTTCTGCCTTGGCCCCTCCCAAATCTCATGTCCTTCTCACATTTCAAAACAAAATTATGCCTTCCCAACAGTCCTCCAAAGTCTTAAGTCACTTCAGCATTAACTCAAAAGTCCAAGTCCAAAGTCTTATCCGAGAAAATACAAGTCCCTTTACCTACGAGCCTGTAAAACAGAAAAATAATTTAATTACTTTGAAGATACAATGGGGGTACAGGCATTGGCAAAATGCTCCCATTCCACAAGGGAGAAGTCAGCCAAACAAAGGGGATACAGGCCCCATGACAGACCAAAACCCAGCAGGGAAGTCATTATATCTTAAAGCTTCAAAATAATCTCCTCTGACTTCATGTCTTACATATAGGCCACATTGACACAAGGGGTTAGCTTCCAAGGTCTTGGACAGCTCTGCTTTTGTGGCTCTATAGGGTACAGCCCCCCATGGGTGCTTTCACAAGCTGGTGCTGAGTGCCTGCAGCTTTTCCAGGCACATGGTGCAAGTTGTTGGTGGATCTAACATTCTGGGTCTGGAGGATGGTGGCCCCCTTCTTACAGCTCCACTAAACAGTGCCCCAGTGGGGACTCTGTATGGGAGGTCCAATTCCTTATTTCCTCTCTGCACTACCCCAGTAGAGGTTCTCCATGAAGGCTCTGCCCCTGTAGCAGACTTCTGCCTGGACATCCAGGTGTTTCTATACATCCTCTGAAATTTAGGTACTCTGTTCACCCACAGCTTAACACTATGTGAAAGTTGCCAAGGTTTGGGGCTTCCACCTTCTGAAGCAACAGCTCAAGCTATACCTTGGCCCTTTAGCCCTGGCTGTTGCTAGGGTGGCTGGGACACAGGGTACCATATCCTGAGGCTGCACAGAGCAGTGGGGCCCGGGCCTGACCCACAAAACCATTATTTTTTTCCTAGGATTCTAGGCCTGTGATGGGAGGGGCAACCACAATGGTCTCTGAAATGCTCTAGAGGCATTTCCCCATTGTCTTGTCTATTCACATTCAGCTCTTTACTTATGCAAATATCTGTAGCCTGCTTGAATCCCTCCCCAGAAAATGGGGTTTTCTTTTCTACCATATGGTCATTCTGCAAATTTTCCAAACTATTATGTTGATTCTCTTTTAAATATAAGTTTCAGTTTCAGGTCTTTTCCTTGTTTATGCAAATGAGCATAGGCTTTTAGAAGCAGCTAGGCCACATCTTGATGAACACTTTGTTACTTAGAAGTTTCTTCTGTCAGATATCCTAAATCACCTTTCTCAAGTTCAAAGTTCAACAGATCCCTAGAGCAGGGCCAGAGTGCTGCCAGTCTCTTTGCTAAAGCATAGCAAGAATGACCTTTACTCCACTTCCCAGTAAGTTTCTCATCTCCATCTGAGACTCCCTCAGCCTGGACTTCATTGTCCATATTACTCTCAGTCTTTCGGTTACAACAATTCAGCCAGTCCCTAGGAAGTTCTAAACTTTCCATCATATTCCTGTCTTCTTCTGAGCCCTACAAACTGTTCCAACCTCCACCCATTACCAGTTCCAAAATCACTTCCACATTTCCAGTTGTCTTTATAGCAATGCCCTACTTCTCTGGTACCAATTTTCTGTGTTAGTCTGTTCTCACGTTGCTATAAAGAACTACCTGAAACTGAGTAATTTGTAAAGAAAAGAGGTTTAATTGGCTCACAGTTCTTCAGGCTATACAGGAAGCATGACTGCATGACTCTGGAGGCGTCAGGAAACTTACAATCATGGTAGAAAGGTGAAGGAGAAGCAAGCATGTCTTCACATAGCAGCAGGAGAAAGAGAGTGAAAGGGGAAGCACAATACACTTTTAAACAACCAGATCTCATGAGAACTCATTCACTATCATGGCTATCATCAGAAAAGCAAAGGAGAAGCCCAACCCCATTATTCAGTCACCTCCCACCAGGGCCCTTCTCCAACATGTGGGGATTATAATTTGACATTAGATTTGCGTGGAAACATAGAGCCAAACCATGTCAACCAGTTAGCTTATGAATAACAGAAATTTATTCCTTACAAGTTGTGGACTCTAGGAAATTCAAGATCAAAGTGGCAACACATTTCATGTCTGTTGAGGGCCAGCTTCCTGGTTCATAGATGGTCATCTTCTCACTGTATCTCGCATGATGGCAAGAGGTGAGGAAACTCTCTAAGGCCTATTTTATAAGAACATTAATCCCATTCATGGGTGCACTACTCTCATGACCTAATCACCTCACAAAGGCCCCACCTCCAAATACCATAACATTGGGGATTAAGTTTCAACATATAATTTTAGGGAGACAAAATCATTCAGTGTATATCAGTACTAATTTGAAATTTAAAGCACTTTATATTTTCTTTGGGGTCATATTTTACCGCTGCCAGGAACTCTAGCTACTTGTATAATTATTTCCTCCCACTCTTATTTATTCATCTTCTTGGGGTATAATATGTCTCTTATTTATCTCTCTTTGTTTTCCTGCAGTGAGCAAAAATATACTCATAAATAATAATATACATTTATTGAACTAAATATACTAAAGTTATAAACATTTTATAACATGCAAGAACTGTGCTCTTTACACTTAATTACAAAACTGTATTTCAATTTCTGATTTTCATAGCCAAATATGGCACCGCACTTGTAAATAATAGGATAGGCTGAGTACCTAAGGAAGAGGGTCTTACCAGGACAGGTGGAGGATGATGAGTAGGAGAGAATTGTCATTACCTCAATCTTTATGCCCTTTCAGAACAATGAGACTCTACTTCTTGGTTGAGTGGAAAAACAAGTGTGCATTAGATTATGGGAAATACCAACAGTCAGTCTGGGCTACTATACCAGAATACTATAGACATGCTGGCTTAAATAACAAACATGTATTTCTCACAGACTGGAGTCTAGAAAGCCAAAGTTAAAGATGCTGGCTCTTTCAAACCTGGACCCTCTTCTAGATTTGCAGAATCTGTGTTCTCTCTGAGAGAAGAATCTCTGGTATCTCCTCCCCTTCCTTATAAGGGCACTAATTCCATCATGGGGCCTTCAGTCTCAGGACTCCATCTAAACTTAATTCCCTACCAAAGGCCCTACCTCCTAACGCAATCATGTTGGGGATTAGGTCTTAAACCAATGAATTTGAAGAGAACACAGACATTCAGTACATCATAACTCTTTTCAACATCTTTTGATGTTTGTAATATAGTAGATAAGAACACAAATAAGTCAAAACCCATCACAATTTCAAAGTAAATAAAATGTTTTGGTTGGTAATGATGAAATACTTACATCTAACTAGAACCACTAAATCTCCTAAAATGATATAAGTTTCTATTGAAATATGATAGGTATCATTATGTCAGCCTTATAGAAGTTTATTTTTGTAAATGAGTTTATGCCTCAACATGTGTTTTTTCTCTGGGCTATCTTAGTATATCACATTATATTAATAATACTTAGATATAATGCAGAAAAAATAAGTTAATTACAGATATCTTGTTCATAGATATAGCTTACTTCTTACTTCAAAATTTTACTAGGGCCTGGGTGAAGTGGCTGACGCCTGTAATCCCAACACTTTCAGAAGGTGAGGTAGGATGATTGTTTTAGCCCAGGAGCTTGAGACCTGCCCGGGAAACATGGTGAAACTCTGCCTCTTCCAAAAATAAATAAATAAATAAATAAATTAGGCAGACATGGTGTCACAACCCGTAGTCTCAACTACAAGGGAGGGTCAAGTGAGAGGATCACTTGAGCCCAGGAGTTCAAGGCTATGGGGAGCTACGACTGTGCCTCTGCACTGCAGCCTGGGTGACAGAGCAAGACCCTGTCTCAAAAAAAAAAAAAAAAAAAAAAAAAAAGGACTAGGTTTCTAATAAATTCACTCTCCAACATGTTCATCACAACCACTTTCAGTTACATTAGAAATATTTGATCACATATTCATTGCTCTTTTACTTTCGTATCTCCATAAATTTATAGTTCATTTCAGGAGGCTGCTATGTGTGCTTGCTTCAACTAATTAGTGTTGAGACAATTTTCCTAACTCACTGAGATTATGGTTCATATGTAGCAAAAGACGTAATTCACAATGACTGCTTATTCTGATTAGCTCCTGTGATGAAAATTCTAGAACCACTCAATATGAAAATGTAAATATAAACCAAAATATTGCATACAATTTCTGGTGATTTAGTTTCCCCATGAAATCCATGAATTCTCCAAGCCATTTCTAAGCAAAGGAAAGCAAACAAGCAACAGGGTATGATCTATAATGAACAGAAACTGAGAGGTTTAGCATTTGGCTAAATTTATGCAATCACTTAAGAGATGATAAACAGAAGAACCTTGGCATTTCTACTAATGATTAAAGACATACTTAGGAAAAAAACCCTCAAACCAGAAAATCCAACCTAATAAGGCAGCTAATGCTGGGTGTCAGTCTTCCTCTACTACTACGTAAAAGAGAACTTCAAAAGATAAAGGCATAGTCACTAAAGCAAAATACAAACCCAGTTAACATACCCTTGAGATGGAATATTTTTGCATGCACCTTCCTCAAAATATCTCTGCTGTCTTCACCGTAAGACTTTCTTCATCAAAATAGCATTACACATAGAATTCTTCTTCTTCTTCTTTTTTTTTTTTTGAGACAGAGTTTTGCTCTTGTTGCCGAAGCTGGAGTGCAATGGCATGATCTTGGCTCACTGCAACCTCCACCTCCCAGGTTCAAGCAATTCTCCTGCCTCAACCTCCTGAGTAGCTGGGATTACAGGCATGCGCCACCACGCCCAGCTAATTTTGTATTTTTAGTAGATATGGGATTTCGCCATGTTGGTCAGGCTGGTCTCCAACTCCCGACCTCAGGTAATCTGCCCGCCTCAGCCTCCCAAGCTGCTGGGATTACAAACGTGAGCCATTGTGCCCAGCCTGAGCCACTGTGTCCTGGTCTTTAGAATTCTTTTTTTTTTTTTTTTTTTTTTAAATTTTTGAGACAGAGTCTCCCTCTGTTGCTCAGGCTGGAGTTCAGTGGCACAATCTCAGCTCATTTCAACCTCTGCCTCCTGGGTTCAAGCGATTCTCCTGCCTCAGCCTCCCGAGTAATCCTGAGCTGGGATTACAGGCAAATGCCACCATGCCTGGCTAATTTTTGTACTTTTAGTAGAAACAGGGTTCCACCATGTTAGCCAGGCTGGTCTCAAACTCCTGACCGCAGTTGATCTGCCCACCTCAGCCTCCCAAAGTGCTGGGATTATAGGGGTGAGCCACCGCACATAGCCTAAAATTCTTATTATGCTGAAGCACATTATAACTCAACACTAGGGTTGACATGTTGGTAATATCTGTCATTTTATGTTAATCAGGATAGGCTTATCTATGATGTAGAAACAAATTAAACCCCAATCTCAGTGGCTTAACTAAATAAGAATGCATTTAATGCTTATCTTATGGATCCACTGAATATCAGTGGGAGGAAGGAGTGGTACTTTGCTCCACACAGCCATTTAGTAAACAAGACTGACAGAGATGCTACCTGTGTCGCAGCTATGTCATCATGAATATATAGTCAAGAATGAAGAGGAAAGAAAAGAAAAGAAAAAGTGAAGTATCTTGTGGTATATTTTAAGAGACAGGCTTGGGTATTACTCCTGCTCAAATCCCATTGGCCAGAGCCAGCTCACTTGGCTCCAAAATAAAATGCAAAGAGGACTAGGAAATACCATATGTTGAGGAAGAGGTAACTGAAAGAGTTAGGTGAGCACCAATTGTTACCTCTAAAAAGATACCTATGTCCAATGCTAAATTTTAGAATGTATATATTTTTAAATGATTTCTGATATCTACTTTTGGGTGGCTGACATTTATGCTTCCTACAAGCATGTTCTTCTTTGTGTTATTTGTGATATGAAAGTGCTGTTGACCCGTGCTAAAACTGACTAACAATAAAATTTGAAGAGGATTGTATAATGATGTTAAAAAATCAGAAAATATTTTCAATGACTGGTAACAATATTTTTATTCAAAAATTAAGCTTGTATTTGAAGTGTGCATATTGCCCAAATCCTATTGACCAGAACCCAGTTAGTTGGTCTCAGCATAACTACAAGAAATGCTGGGAAATGTCTTTCTGTGCTCAAATGAGAACCCTCAAGGGAATGAAAAGAATTTATTAAGAAAAAGAGGTAGCTTTTGGCACAGATAAGTGAGGCAATCAGTACAAAAGTGGCTCATCACACTTACTACCAAATGTTCTGTTACAGATCTATATAATTCATAATGTTTTAAAGTCCTGTTACTTTCAGTAAGAGAAGCGACATATAAATTATGCTTCTCTTGGAACATACCTTTAATTATTTTTAATAGCATTTGTTAGCAAAGTAGTCATTGATTGGATTGATTGATCTAGTTGTAGTATCCAAGGAAGCAAAGCCTTTAGAAGAATCAACAGCAGTGTGAACAGCACTCTTTATCAAGCAGATTAATAATCTCTTTTCCTACAGAGTAATCTTGGAAAAGGCTGAAAAATATTTACTTTCCAAAATAATTTTTGTCTAAAATTATTCCCGTACCAAGTTTGAAATAAACCTAATTTTTCATTAACACTAAAACACATGGTCCACAATGAAAAATATCAGCCACTTAGACATGCAAACTTGCTTTCTAATTAGCGCACTTAGCAAAATATATATTGAGAATATTAGCATAATGATAAGTCATCAACTTTCCAAAGATAAAAAAAGAGGAAGAACTAGGTCCTATAAATGGTTTTGTTTTGAGTTCCCTCTATGATACACTTAGACAACATGGCAGTAAGACACCAGAGGAAAGAAGTGACAATATTTATAGTTCTTCCAAAAAACTAATTGTGCTTAACCATCTGTTTTACTGACCTGAAAATGCTTTGTGGAGTTAGGATAAGTAGAATCTAAATACAACTCATTAGAATAAATGTTTTAGAAATCACTGATCTGTACAAAAATGGAGCCTCCAAGCAGAGATAAGAGCCTTGGTAACTGAGTTTCTATCACCCTGAAGCTTCCAGGAACATTAGTGTTCCTCAAACACTTTCTGTACTCTTGAAAAGAAAAAAGGTATACAGTGATATGTTTTCTTGTCTTTAGTGAAATAACTACTTGGTGACTCTACACTTTTGTTAGTTTTTCTTTTCCTCTGGAAAGCAAATGAAAATATTTGCCAATTTACATAATGAGACACATAGTCACAATTTTTCCTAAATGAAGGATATTTATTCTACTAGGAACATATAGATTAAACAAAATAAAAACTAACAAATGAAAGCCTTCATATTTCAACTGCGTAAGAATCACGCAGCCTGATTTTCTCACCTTTGCTAAAAACCAGGGTCCTAAGTGGAGGAATTCTTGTGGAATTTAAAAACTTCTTCTGAAATTACCTGGAGGCCATTATCATAAAAGAGAATATGTTACATTTTTTTTCTCCACATTTATACTTTCTTTCTTTTTTTTTTTTTTCTTTTGAGACAGAGTCTCGCTCTGTGGCCCAGGCTGGAGTGCAGTGGCCTGATCTCGGCTCACTGCAAGCTCTGCCTCCCGGGTTCACGCCATTCTCTGCCTCAACTTCCCGAGTAGCTGGGACTACAGGCACCTGCCATCACGCCCGGCTAATTTTTTGTATTTTTTGTAGAGACGGGGTTTCACCGTGTTAGCCAGGATGGCCTCGATCTCCTGACCTCATGATCCACCCACCTCAGTGTCCCAAAATGCAAGGATTACAGACGTGAGCCACCACGCCCGGCCCACATTTATATTTTCTTAAAGGTGCCAACTAGAATTTTTGAATAGCATAAATTGCTTCAATTTTGAAAAGTTTATCCTACACTACTATACTTCTTGGATAACATCTAGATAAAGCAAAATAAGCCTATTTATTCTAAGAGTGGAAGAAAAATAGCTAGTTCTCAAAGCAGCCTAGTGAAATTATCCTGATAAAAATAAAACTTTTTCTCTTTTTTCTTTTGATAAGTATAACCACACAAGCTCTGATTACCTTCTTCTAGTACTTATGTTTTTCTGCCTCATCTGGAGGTATGTTCTTTGAGGAACCTTCAATATAATACATCATACATACAAACCTTCAATATCAAACCTCTATCATACATCAAACCTTCAATATAATAGTCCACCAGTCTATCATACATTTCATCTACCCATGACATAAATTGACTATTGGCACAATTGGTATCTCAGGCTTATGCTGGAAGATTTGAAGTTTTGCACAAACACCATCAATATAATCTCCTTTGGCCTAGGGAGGCACCAGTAGCTAGTTACCCTTCTTTTCCTTCAGGACTATGTCAGGATTAAAACCATGATTTAGCATCATATGTACCTCAGGGAAGAGCGATATGTCTCCTGCTACAGTTGTGGGTGTGTAAATTCTTTTACGCAACATGTATTCTCTTAATTATCTTGAGGAATGTTGGATCATGATATGGTTTGGCTGTGTCCCCACACAAATCACATCTTGAATTGTACTCCCATAATTCCCACATTTCATGGGAGGAACCCAGTGGGAGGTAATTGAATCATGGAGGCAGTCTTTCCCGTACTGTTCTTGTAATAGTGAATAAGTCTCATGAGATCTGATGGTTTTAAAAATGGGGGTTTTCCTGCACAAGCTGTCTTTTCCTGCTGCCATCCATGTAAAACATGCCTTTCTCCTCCTTGCCTTCTGCCATGATTGTGAGGTTTCCATAGCCACATAGAACTGTAAGTCCATTAAAACTCTTTCTTTTGTAAATAGCCTAGTCTCATGTATGTATTTATCAGCAGCATGAAAACAGACTAAAACAGACCGTGACAACTGTTGACTAAGTGGTTCAAATGTACTAAATCTTTTTTTTTTTTTGCATCTAAACTTATTTTTACCACATTCTATGCAATTGCAATGACAGGACTCTACTATAGATCCAAACTCAGTTTTGCCCTTATAAAAGTCTGCAGAGAATGGAAAAAAATCATAATTTTACTTTTACAGTGAAGAAATTCACATTCAGAATGCTGTTTATCTCATCTATAGACACTGAGATTCTTGATAAAAGTAAAACTTTCCCAATCAAATCCAAGAATAGGAGGTGATAAATCTCTCCTCCCCATCCCCGCCAAAATCACAAGTTCTAAAGAAAAGACTAGCAAGGAAGTAACCAAGAATGTTTTTGCATTTTTTTTAGCCTTCATCCTACTTTAGATTTTATATGGAAAAACAAAATTTTTTTAAAGAAAAATTTTTAATAAGAGCATTGTTTGCTACATAGTGAGTCTGTGCATTTCTTTTGTCTTCCCAGGAAATATGTGGGTATATAGAGGGGGGGAAAGAGTATCTTCCTGTCACCAAGGGGAGACTAACTTGAATAAGGGATGTGCCTTTAAGAAGGGAGACTAACATCTATCCCCTGGCTAGATAATTGTAGAGATACAAAATTCATCAGCTAGGCCAACTTCATGCCCAAAGAAGCTGAGAAAAAAATAAAAATCCCATGGAGTGTTCAGCACTTGGAGAGCTCGTAACAACAAGGATGCATACTTCAGATAGAGCATAATAAAAAACACAGATGGTAGGAAGTCTCTAGGTGTTTGGAACAACCTTACCTAGAAAGACTGTGTGGTAAATTGAGGTGATTCTGGCATTAAAAAACTAAGAACCTCTGGGGTTTTGCTGGGAAGTTGTAGTGGTCAGTCTGCATTATAGAATTCTACAATTTAAAATTACTTTGCACTTAATTAAATCAGCAAATTTAAATCATGGCAATATATAGGGAAAACTCCAGTAACCTATCCCAATGTTTCCTAATGATCAAACATAAAGAAATACTGATTGGAATTGCTTCCTTTTCCTTTAGCTATTTTAACTGTATGTAGGCTGCTAGTCTATAAAGTACTTTAGGGCAAAGTCTATGTCCAAATGTGTGTATACCTTACAACGCTTAATACAATGTTACTAATTCTGTAGATTCTCAGTTAACACTTATTGAGATGATCTTCCATTATGCATTATAGAAAGGTTTGCTTACATTAGATATTTTTGTAGTTATACACAATTTAAAAGGAAAGAGACTGATTTGATCTACCCTGCATAATGCATTATGTTTGTGTGTGATTATGTGTATCTGCAGGGTTGTGTGCACACATTTGTATATGTGTGCTAGCATTTCATAATCCATCAATCCTGAAGAGTACTAGTTTCTCTACATCCAGATCTATAGATCCACATGGGATATTACAATTTTTTTTAAGAAGCTTTAATAATTGAATACAAGCCTTAATGTTTTTAATATGTAAATGGAGTGCAATGCCTTTTATCCATGGAATTACAGTTGTGATGGGATAAAATGAGCTACTACCTGTATATGCAGAATGCCTGACACAGATTGTGTCGATTAGGAAAAGGAGAGAGAGGGACAACTTCAATGCACTGTAGTGAAAGGTCAGAGATAAGTAGAGCACAGTTTTAGTTTTATCCTGACTTGGTAATCAGAAGTAGGAGATAAACTCATAAAACATAGTTGATTCTCATTATTCTCAGTAGTTGTGCTCTACACAGTCACTGTGAACACTGACCTAGTGAATACCAAAACACTTTACTTGGGGAAAATATAGAGTTAGTTTCCTAAAAGCTGATAGTCACAATATTTTTGTCAACCAATTAATGGATAACCTTGCTTGATGTTTCTATTTTTAATATATTTTATTTAACATACATTGTTCATTCATTAACATTGACTTCACAACCAATGGTGCTATATAACTCATGCCTACACAAATGGATTTTCTTTGTAAGGCACATTGCAGCCTTCTTGCACTTAGCAATATCAGGTAACAGTTAAGCACTATAGTTGGGGAACATTTTAAAGAGCAAAACCACCAACATCACAAAAATATGAAAAACAAACCATGAAAAGAATACGTTTACAGTGTGAGAGTTAAAATAAGAACCAGACATTTGTCTTCTTCAACAGCTGAGAATGTGCCTGCCAGGAAACTCAAACTTTTCTCCACTCCTCACACATCCATGAACTGCAAAAATGTCATATGTACTGGTTTTGGAATTCCAAATAAATGTAGTTAGTAAGTAAATTTGCACATATAGAATCTACAAATAATGAGAATTGGCTATATTTTCAAAACTGCAAATTCTTTTGTTGGTAGATAAATTGAGAATAAGGGCCTCCCTACATTTTATGTAATGCTAGAATGTTCAGTGCAGATATACTTGCAAATACTTTATGAAAAGACACACTGAAATGTATCTTCATTAAAATGAAAGTAATTCTCTAATTTTAGGAAGCAATAATGTTATATATTTCAGAAATTTAGACTTTAATTACAGTTGAGTGTGTGTGTGTATGTTTGAGACAGGATCTTGCTCTGTCACCCAGGCTGAAGCGCAGTGCCATCATCATTATAACCTTAAAGTCCTAGGGTCAAGTGATCCTCCCACCTTAGTGTCCTACAGGCATACACTACCTTGTCTGGCTAGTTTTTACAAAATTTATAGAGATAGGAGTCTTGTTATGTTGCCCAGGCTGGTCTCAAACTCTTGGCCTAAAGAGTTTCTCCCACCTCGGCATCCCACAGCACTAGGATTGTAGGCATGACCCACTGTGCCTGGCCTCAAATTACAGTTTGATATAACCAAGCCACAGTTTCCTAGATGATAGTGTGTTAATCTTTCAAATGCAGAACAAAGCTTGTCTGAACCTGGAAACGTAACTCTGTAGACCACAAGAAGATATGGAATAAGACATTTACTAACACAATCTATTACTGTTTTTTTCTTCAAAAATAAGTATAAAATACTTTTTGATGTCTATGACTTATTTAATTATAAAGACATTAAACCTCAAAATGAAAATTGAAAGGTCTTACTATTTGACCACCTTGCCTCCTCATGCTTCCCATTCAAAAGGGCTCATTAAGCCTGCAAAGGCCTCCAAGGGTTGTTCCTGGGTTTTGCTTGTCACTTATTTATTTTTAATAAAACATGACAATTGAATCGATTTTACAGATTACTTGAATTTGAACCTTCTCCTACTACCACAGTCAAAACTATGTACACGATGTTTATATTTAGCACATTGACTTACCAATAGCTGTACTTACAATATATTCTATGGAAAATAATAAGAAAAGTAAAGTCGTTATCTGCTCTGTATTACTTTCAGTGAACATTTATTTGACTATACATGTAATACCAAAAGTCATTCCAACACAATTATCCACAGTAAAGTGCATTGCTGACCATTCAAAAGCACAGCTGAATCCACAACTAGTCTAATGACCCTACCACCTGTCCAACTGTTAGTGGAAGTCAATGGTCCTTAATAAGCAGAGAAAAATTCATTCATGGGGAATTTATGCTGCTATGCGACTTCTATCACATCCTTCATGAGGATGAACCAACTAAGCTTTGCAATTCAATTTGACCAAATATTTATTGCATGTCTATTGTTTGCCATACATTGTGATAGACACTAAAAAGCATTCAAAGCTGAGTAGGCTATGTTTCTTCAGGAAACTCATTTTCCAGTTATGGAGATCAGAAACATACATAAAACACGAAAAAGCTGGGCAACTTAAGATAATTACTGTCAAAGAAGTACATACAAATTACTGCAGGGTTTCAGAGAGGAAGGAACATGCCATTCTAGGAATCATAAAATGTTTTTGGGGCAAAGGTATGTGCACTGAACCTTGTGTAGTTGGAATAATCTCTTTAGCTGGGAAGGCAAGATAAGCAGAGTTTAGCTGGAAGTGAAGGTTTCAGCTTGTGTATTAGAGGTATGTAACAAGGGGATGCTTTGGAAGGGCCTGCAACCTAAAGAGGTGTTTTATGGGAGACAGGGCTGTGAGTGTGTGTGTGTGTGCGCGTGCACACACGTGTGCATGAGGCAACAAGATTTATTAAAAATTTTACTATGCCAGAATGAAAAATTCAAACTTAAGTCATAAGAATAAAGGAAACCTTTTGAATAGGGGAATGATACAACGAATGGGAGCAGTGTCTTTAAAGTATCCAGCATGGAGAAGGTACAATCAAGTTTAAAAGAGAAAGATGGGAGTGAGGAGATTAGTTTTAGTGCCTTAGTGGATAGTATGTGCTTTATATGTATTTTCCCATTATATGTCCTTAATAATCCTTTAAAAAGTTGCAACAATTATTTCTATTTTATAAAGTCTTAAAGACTTCAGATGAATTGCTCAAAGTAACAGCTACTTAATTACGAGTGAAAATATAAAATATTACATAGCAATGTTATTATCAGCTAAAATACAAATTATGTAGTCTGTTTGGCTACAGAACATGGAAAGCAAATGGTTGAATGACTGAATACGAAAATATTTTGTAAATGGTTATAATGGCTTAATAAGGTCACTACCTGCCCCCCAAAATTTGTAATTAATTCACCTAGAAAATTATTTCTCCTGTGCTTTTCTGATGTATGGAACTTTAGGAGAGATGGCCAACAAAATAAGCAACTTTACGGGATCTCAGCATTTTTTATAGATAAAGTTAAATATTTTATAATTCTTTGCATTTTTTTTTTTTTTTTAAACAGTCTCACTCTGTCGCCGGGCTGGAGTGCAGTGGCATGATCTCAGCTCACTGCAATCTCTGCCTCCTGGGTTCAAGGGATTCTCCTGCCTCAGCCTCCCAAGTAGCTGGGACTACAGGCACGCACCACCACGTCCAGCTAACGTTTGTATATTTGGTAGACAGAGTTTCACCGTGTTGGTCAGAATGGTCTCAATCTCTTGACCTTGTGATCCACCTGCCTCGGCCTCCCAAAGTGCTGAGATTACAGGCGTGAGACACTGTGCCCGGCCTGCAAAAATTATTTTTGTCTTTACTTTTACATATGGTGATTTCTAAGAAGTACTTGCATTTGACATCCTTTGATTTTCTAGGCAGTGAGTGTACTGGAGAAACACTCCAAGGTAGAATTCAGATCCCTGAACTGGGCTTCACTTCAGCATAATCAATAAGTCTTGGATATGTGGTCCAAACAAAACTAGAATAATCACTCACATAGTAAAGAAAAAAAAAATTGTAAAAAGTTTCAAATGTTAAACATGCAATGAACATTTAAAGATAGAACTAATACTTCATTGAAGATCTCCATTCATTTCCCTAATGCTGCACTTTGACGCATGGTACAGCCTAAAAAGAATCAGATGCCTAAGATAGAGTTTAAATGTATGTGTGTGTGTGTGTGTGTGTGTGTGTGTGTGTATGACTTTCGGAAGTCCCTCACTCTGTGTGTATCACCTATGGAATGAGGAAACATAGAAGTACTGTATTAGTCCCTTCTCACATTGCTCTAAAGAAATACCTGAAACTGGGTAATTTATAAAGAAAAGACATTTAATTGCCTTACAGTTCCGCAGGGTGTACAAGAAACAGTGGCTATTGCTTCTAGGGAGGTCTCAGGAAACTTACAATTATGGCAGAAGGTGAAGGGAAGTCAGAGCAAGAGGACAAGAGAGAGTGGAGAGGTGCTACACATTTTAAACAAGCAGATCTCACAATAACTCACTATGACAAGAACAGCACTGAGGGGATAGTGCTGAACCATTCATAAGAAATCCACCCCTGTGATCCAATCACCTCACACCAGGCCTCACTTCCAACACTGGGGAGTGCAATTCGACATAAGATTTGGGTGGGGACCCATAGCCAAACTGTATTGTGCATCCTCTGAAATCTAGGTGGAAGTTGTTAAGCCTCCTTTTCTCTTGCATTCTGAGTCAAGATCCAAACCATATCAAGTACTAACCTCAAACCATATTAAATGAGTGAATAAAACTAATTAATACAGTGACTGGCACACAATAAGTTCTGTACAAATAGTTATAATTTATCTTTTTTATAGGTTTTAAGCCATCTGGATTCTCCAGAGCTTTAAAAATTAATAATCATGGTAAACACAAATACTTGTGTCCTAAGTTAGAAAGGTGGGGTGGAGCACTGTTTGAAGTTGTTGCACAGTTTTCAATTTTCAGTTGGTTGCATGAGAGCTAGTACCTGGGAACAGGTTTATCTAGAAATTAATTCCCCCCGAAGGAGCCCACATCAGGTACGTGAGCTAACTTTTTTGGATTCTCATAAACACTAAATCAGCTGTTCTTTATAGAAACAGGAACTTGGACCAGGTGATGCAAACAAACTCAAAGTGAATCTCTGGGAAGTTGACTACTCAAGACTCTTACTATTCTTTAAGGAAACTATGAAAGAAAAAAAAAATCCAGTACTCAAAAAACTAATCCTCAGGGGTAACAACAGCAGCAACAAACATGCTTCCGTTAGTATAGTCCTTCCTCTTAGTCATTCTTATTGCCATTGTTTTGTATTGTTGTTGCTGTTCAGCAATTTAGAATTGCAATTTCATTTAAAAATGTGCTTTTTGGGGAAAAAAACTGAAAAATTACTATAAAAGATATATTATATCCGGTTTAGGGCCTCTATGACCTAAAGGAAAATACGCAGCAGTTGGTAAAATTTCTTTGCATTTTACTGCAGAAAAAAAATCTTCTCTAAATCTTCCTCAAATGTATAAGGCCAAATGATCTTAACTGTAACTGTCTAATGAAGCTGTTGAAGTGCAGAGATAGCAGATACTGAAGCATTCATGTTCTGAATGAAATGTTTCTTACTCTTTCAGAATTTTTAGCAAAATCTGGGAAAACAAAGAGCCTCCTTATGTGGGTGATAAATGTTTATACTACCACTTTCTTTTAAAATTATCCAAGTTTTTTTGAACCAATCTTTAATATCTAAAATAAGGATTATTTTAAAATTTTAAAATCTTATATTACTCATAAGTAAAGTAAAATATACAGTAATTCTATGAAAATTTTACCAGGACACATCAGTTGAAGGAGTGTCCTGTCAAAAGTGATATAATCATTGCCACAGAATATTATTATATAATTAAAAGTGGATACTACGAAAATTAGCTGGGCGAGGTGGCGGGCGCCTGTAGTCCCAGCTACTCGGGAGACGGAGGCAGGAGAATGGCGTGAACCTGGGAGGCGGAGGTTGCAGTGAGCTGAGATTGCGCCACTGCACTCCAGTCTGGGTGACAGAGTGAGACTCCATCTCATAAATAAATAAATAAATAAATAAATAAATAAATAAACGTGAATACTATGGTAGGTAGGATATAAGAATGTAAAGAACTTTCTAATAGTTGGAGTTTTCTCATGATTAGATAAAAAGCTAGCTAATTTTACTTAACACTTCTGTGTATCAGATTTGTCTTAAATGTTTCATGATTATCTTGCTTCCTGACAACAAAAAACTATAGGGAAAGGAATATGTTACCCTCCTTTTACAGAAAAAAAAGATTGAGATGCAGAAAGTTTAATTAATTTGTTCAAACATCACATGGTTGTAATAGCCAATATTTCCACTTATGTTGGTTCCAAGGATATTGAACAGGTACACGATTTTGCCTCTGAGAGCTTAGACTAGATGCATTTGTGATAAAGGCGTCTTGGTGTGTGTGTGAGAGAGAGACAGGATCTCCCTCTGTTGCCCAGGCTGGAGGGCAGTAGCACGATCTCAGTTCACTGCAGCCTCGACCTTCTGGGTTCCAGCAATTCCCCACCTCAGTCTCCCAAGTAACTAGGACTACAGGCGCCCATCACCACACCCAGCTAATTTTTGTATTTTTTGTAGAGATGGGGTTTTGCCATGTTGCCCTGACTAGTCTCAAACTCTTGAGCTTAATCAACCCACCCGTCCACAGCTTCCCAAAGTGCTGGGATTACAGGCGTGTGCTATTTATAAAGGAATCTTTTAATACAAATTCCTGAAAAGACAATCAGCAAAGAAAAGAGACTATTCTAAGACTATTCTGGAAGGTTAGTGTGCAGAAAGGATGGAGAGAGGAAGACATCTTAGGGCGGGAATGAGCGTTACTAAAGCTATGCTATGATATAGGAGTGAGGAAGTACTAAATACTACTACTTTACATGCCAATGAGAAGTTTTGATAGCATCCGTTACTTCAGAACAACCCTGTGGACCAGGGAATTGTTTTCCCCACTTTACCGATAAAGAAACTAAACTTTCTAAGAAATGTAGTAATTGTTCAAGGCTACAGAAACTACCATCAGAGTGAAAGGCAACCTACAGAATGGGAGAAAATTTTTGTAATCTACTCATCTGACAAAGGGCTAATATCCAGAACCTACAAAGAACTCAAACAAATTTACAAGAAAAAAACAAACAACCCCATCAAAAAGTGGGCAAAGGATATGAACAGACATTTCTCAAAAGAAGACATTCATACAGCCAACAGACACATGAAAAAATGCTCATCATCACTGGCCATCAGAGAAATGCAAATCAAAACCACAATGAGATACCATCTCACACCAATTAGAATGGCAATCATTAAAAAGTCAGGAAACAACAGATGCTGGAGAGGATGTGGAGAAATAGGAACACTTTTACACTGTTGGTGGGATTGTAAACTAGTTCAACCATTATGGAAAACAGTGTGGCGATTCCTCAAGGATCTAGAACTAGATGTACTATATGACCCAGCCATCCCATTACTGGGTATATACCCAAAGGATTATAAATCATGCTGCTATAAAGACACAAGCACACGTATGTTTATTGCAGCACTATTCACAATAGCAAAGACTTGGAATCAACCCAAATGTCCATCAGTGACAGACTGGATTAAGAAATTGTGGCACATATACACCATGGAATACTATGCAGCCATAAAAAAGGATGAGTTTGTGTCCTTTGTAGGGACATGGATGCAGCTGGAAACCATCATTCTTAGCAAACTATCACAAGAACAGAAAACCAAACACCGCATGTTCTCACTCATAGGTGAGAACTGAACAATGAGATCACTTGGACTCGGGAAGGGGAACATCACACACCGGGGCCTATCATGGGGAGGGGGGAGGGGGGAGAGATTGCATTGGGAATTATACCTGATGTAAATGACGAGTTGATGGGTGCAGCACAGCAACATGGCACAAGTATACATATGTAACAAACCTGCACGTTATGCACATGTACCCTAGAACTTAAAGTATAATAATAAAAAAAAAAAAAGATGAAGCTAAGGTTCAAAGCCAAGTCTATCTGATTATAGAGCCTGAAAACACCAAGCTATATGGATTGAATTATTTTATAGGCATAAATTGTTCTGAGCTTCACAAACATCCTTATGAGGTTGTGAAAGGAAAGTATCTTAGGCTCCCAAAATCAGTAAAGAAAATTCAAGCTGGAAACTGCTTAGGCCAAACTGGCTTCCCATTCTATTTAAAATAGATGCATATCTGATTTGCCTCCTTTGGAAAGGCTAATCAGAAACTCAAAACAATGTAACCATTTGTGGATCTGTGACCTGGAAGCTCCCTCCCTGCCTCCAGTCTTCCTGCCTTTGCTTCAAGTTGTCTCACCTTTCCAGACCAAACCAATGTACTTCTTACATATATTGATGGATGTCTCCTGTCTCTCTAAATATATAAAACCAAACTGTGCCCTGACCACCTTGGGTACATGTCATCAGGACTTCCTGAGGCTGTGTCACAGGTGCATCCTCAACCTTGGCGAAATAAACTTTCTAAATTTATTGGGACCTGTCTCAGGTTTTCTAGGTTCACAAGATACATCGCTATGTGCAAAGATGAAGAGACACCTGGGTGTCATACAGTTGGGATTCAAACCCAGGCTTGTTTACGATGATGGGTCAAGTTATATAAAACATGCAATTGAAGTAAACTAACTTCAAAGCAAATTGATCCCAAATAGTATGTATCCTCCATGATTCATGAAAGAACAGGCTCAGTTCAAAGACCAAAAATTCCTTTAGGGTGCTTTTAATAATGAAAAAGTTATTTATTTCCCTCTAAGACCATTCTATATTTATCTTCTGGAAACACCCAGTTACTGCTTATTGTTGAGTTCACTGAGGGTAGCATTTCTGAAATGAGGACATTAATCAGTATTTCATGTTTTCTTTTGTTTCAAAAAAACAAAGTAAAAGATCCATAAAAACTATACTGTGTTTCTTATGCTGTTTTTCTATGAATTATAAGAATTTCCATCGGAGAAGCCACAATGTCATTACCAACTTGGGGTTCAGATTGTACATGTATATGACATCCTTCACACTTTGTAAAATGGAATATAACTTTGTCATATTGTAGCAAGTCCGGGTTTCAGAGTTAATGAGTTTACATATGGAAGAAAGAATGGAGGGAGCTGAGATTAGGTAACAGTTTATCAATAGTAGAAAAACGAAAAATGGTAACACTTCATCTTGTGTGGATTTCCACACAAGATGGAAATTTCTGGCACTTGTCAACTTGGGCCTTTCTTCCCTTCTATTTCTGGATTTGAAAGTTGCAAGGCAATGTTCAGTACACCATGCTGTGGCTGATGGACTGACATGTCTCTCACTCAGATAATAATTGGCTCTGGCTTCCTGCCTACTAACAGCTGCAAGAACAATTTAGAGTCTGACCCTGACACTTGACTCCATGTTTCTTTGATTTACTTTTTCCCAGAACAGTAGGAATTTTTGTTGCTGTTCTTCAATTCACATTTCAAACAGTGTATGCAAGGTTAACTGATTTTACCTCCCAACTTTTAAGTCCCGTTGAACACTAGAAAATGTCTATAAAATATCTATGCATAAAAATTATTGAAATTTCCTTTCCTAAATGATCAGTTCTTCTAAGTGTCTATTGGATATGGAAAATGCTGTCAAGTTTCCCCATGCCTCTCAGAACTCTGGGAGACATCACAATGGATCCTGACACTCTTGTTTTCTTGAGCAAAAAGTTGGCAGCCATGCCTAAGTGACTAATTCTGGGTCTATTTATTATCTTTGCTGTAGTTCATGCTATGTATGTAACACACATAACAGACCTGATATAGCTAAACTGAAAAACCTTTGTTCTGAAATCTTGGAGGCTTAACTGTATACCTAGAATCACCTAGAATTAATAACTTTTACATTAACACAGTCGAAGCTTCCTCCTGCAAAGCAGTGGAAAAGTGAGAAAAAAAATCCTCAGGTACCTGCAGCAAACATACTACAAGGTATGAATACATGACATATTCAACGTATTTTATTACTAAACAACAATATTTTAAGTTAATGGTATCAGGCTCATATTAAACAAAGAAAGCAAGATCTCTAAAGAAATCACTATAAAATATTAAATGGCTACAAAAATCCACTCTCTGAGTAATTGCATATATAAAATCAAAATCTGTGTGGAACACAACTAAGAATTCTAACAAGATGTTTGAAAAAATATCTCTGGTTAAACTAACTGTGGAAAATTAAGCTATAGTGAGGACAAAAATAGACTCCAATGTAGAACTGCTATTTATCTTTTTATTTCATTTATATAAATAACATGCAACATGTGCATAGTTATTCAGTGTAAGATCATTTATGAGTAAGAATAAATATAAAAATCTGTCATGCAAAACAAGATTTATTTCTAACTGTATACCACACAAGTATTTTATGAATTGACATAGCAGGTAATAGAAATCCAACTAGCTTGAACTACATTAATGGGTGAAGTCTCTTTAAAGTATTAACTTTTAGAAAATACAAAGACCAAACTCTATGAGTCCCGAAGAAAGGAAAGCTTTTGGTTTCCTCTTGTCACCTCTAATTCAGGCATATCAGTATTGGCAGATGAGTTGCAATTGTGTAATTACACTGACTGCTTTTAATGCTTGCTCCATTTAAAAGCCATGTGATAGTAGCCAAGTTATTTAATCTTTGTGATTATCATTTTCCATTTTTAAGTGAGAAAATAATACCAACTCATCAATTTGTTATGAGGTTTAAATAAAGTAATGTTTAAAGGGCATTTGGACAATGGTTGGCACATGTTAAGTGCCCAACAAATGTTAGCTCTAATTAGCTAACAATAGTATCTACTATAGAAAATTTGCATCAGGCTCCTCGTTCATCTGAACACAGATACTTTATATTCCACCAACTCCTGGAATTCTGCATTTGTTCTCTATTTCAGTACGGTTTTATTTTCCTATTCTGTTTGATGAATCAGAATCTTCCTTGGGTTCCACATCTGCCAGCTCCTGTAGATGCACAATGCCAAAAGGCCCATATATTCTTACCAGCACATAGCAGCTATTCCCTATTCCCCAACTCATGTAAGTGTGAGTGTACAAGTGTGAGATGGCAGATAGAGGCACATAATGCAAACTGGTTTGTGACATAAAGGTGATTAGAAATCAGAAGAGTTCTCACAAAGACCAGAATAATAAAGGGTAAAAAGTATACAATCAGGAAAGTGGCCCCTTTGAGAGAATACAACAATAATATCTTGGTATAGAAGAAACAGGTGAAAACGAAGAAAAAATAAAAACATATGCACACATGTATACATGTTGCCGTGTATGCCATCATTTTTAGTCCTGTAATAGACACTCTTAATTATTCCATATATGCCCTTTATCAATTTAAGAAAATTTCTTTCTATGCCAACATTGCTGACAATGCTTTCTTTTTTTCCTAATAAATGGGTGGTAAAATTTATAAATTTCCCTCTACATCTAATGATATAATAAGGTATCCCTTCTTTAATTCTGGTGATATTATGAATTACTTTGATTTTCATATATGGAAATAATTTTATTTATTTTTGAGACAGGATCTTGCTCTGTTTCTTAGGCTGAAGTACAGGGGCATGATGACTCACTGCAGCCTCGACCTTCCAGGCACAAGCAATCCTCCCACTTCAGTCTCCCAAGTAGCTGGGACTACAGGCATGTCCTACCATGCCAAGCTAATTTTTTTTTAACTATTTTTGTAAAAATAGGGTCTTTCTCTATTGCCTAGGCTTGTCTTGAACTCCTAGGCTCAAGTGATTCTTCCAGTCAGTGTCCCAAAGTGCCGGGAATACAGGTGTGAACCACAACACCCACTCTTGAAATAGCTTTTTTATAAAAAAAAAAAAAAATCCTTGGGGAAAACTTCATTGTTTTTGATGTATTATTCTTTCTTATTAGCATCATTATTTAGATATAATTCATATGTTATACAATTTATACACTTAAAGTACATAATTGCTTTCTAATATTCATAAAGTGTGCAATCATCACTACAAACAATTGTAGAACATTTTCAAAACCCCCAAAAGAAATCTCATACTAGTTAGCAACCACTGTCCATTACACCTCAACCTCCCCAGACCTAGATAATTGCTAGTCTACTTTTTGTCCCAATTGATATTCCTACTTCTTTCATATAAATGGAATCATAATATGTGGTCTTTTGTGATTGGCTTCTTTCACCTAACATAATGTCCTCAAGTTTCATTCATGTTGTAGCATCTATCAGTAATTCATCTCCCCTTTTAAGTGAAATTTATTTCTGAAATACATCAGTCTATTTCTTAAGACAAAGAAAATTTTCTTACAAACTGAGTGCTTTTATCAAAACCCATAAGTCATATTAATCAGAATAATGTTATCTAATCTTAAGACCATATTTATATTTACCAGTTATTACTTCAGTATATTATATAACAAAAACAATTAAAAAACAAACACTGGATGCAAGTTCCATCTAGAATCACATTTGTACTTAGTTGCCATGGTACTTTATCCTTTCCAAGTCTGGAATACCTTCTCAGTGTTTCTTTTTCTTTCATAACCTAGGCTTTTTCTTCTTTTTTATTGATACATAATAATTATACAAATTTCTGGTATACAGATGATATTTTGATGTATGTATACAACATGTGAAAATCCAATCAGTGTAGTTGGGGTACCCATCACCTCAGCATTTATCATTTCTTTCTTGGGAACATTTTGAATTTTCTACTCTAGTTATGTTGAAATATACAATAAATTGTTAACTATAGCCACCTAACTGTGCTATCAAATATTAGAACTTATTTCTTATATCTAACTATATTTTGTATGCATTAACCAATCAATGTCTTTTCATCCTCCTTTCCCATATCCTTCCCAGCTCCTGAGAACCACCATTCTACACTCTACTTCAATAAAATCAACAGTGTATGAATTTCTTTTTCTCCACATCTCACCAGTATCAGTTATTTTTTGTCTTGTAACAGCCATTCTAACTGGGGTGAGGTGATATCTCACTGTGGTTTTGACTTGCATTTCCCTGATGATTAATGATGTTGTGCATTTTCTTTATAATTGTTATCCATTTGTATGTCTTTTTTAAAGAAATGTCTATATCTCTGTTTTGGTACCAGTACCATGCTGTTTTGGTTACTGTAGCCTTGTAGTATAGTTTGAAGTCAGGTAGCGTGATGCCTCCAGCTTTGTTCTTTTGACTTAGGATTGTCTTGGAGATGCGGGCTCTTTTTTGGTTCCATATGAACTTTAAAGCAGTTTTTTCCAATTCTGTGAAGAAGCTCATTGGTAGCTTGATGGGGATGGCATTGAATCTATAAATTACCTTGGGCAGTATGGCCATTTTCACGATATTGATTCTTCCTATCCATGAGCATGGTATGTTCTTCCATTTGTTTGTGTCCTCTTTTATTTCACTGAGCAGTGGTTTGTAGTTCTCCTTGAAGAGGTCCTTTACATCCCTTGTAAATTGGATTCCTAGGTATTTTATTCTCTTTGAAGCAATTGTGAATGGAAGTTCATTCCTGATTTGGCTCTCTGTTTGACTGTCACTGGTGTATAAGAATGCTTGTGATTTTTGCACATTAATTTTGTATCCTGAGACTTTGCTGAAGTTGCTGATCAGCTTAAGGAGATTTTGGGCTGAGACAATGGGGTTTTCTAAATATACAATCATGTCGTCTGCAAACAGGGACAATTTGACTTCTTCTTTTCCTAACTGAATCCCCTTGATTTCTTTCTCTTGCCTGATTGCCCTAGCCAGAACTTCCAACACTATGTTGAATAGGAGTGGTGAGAGAGGGCATCCCTGTCTTGTGCCAGTTTTCAAAGGGAATTTTTCCAGTTTTTGCCCATTCAGTATGATATTGGCTGTGGGTTTGTCATAAATAGCTCAACAAGAAATGGGGAAAGGATTCCCTATTTAATAAATGGTGCTGGGAAAATTGGCTAGCCATAAGTAGAAAGCTGAAACTGGATCCTTTCCTTACTCCTTATACGAAAATTAATTCAAGATGGATTAGAGACTTAAATGTTAGACCTAATACCATAAAAATCCTAGAGGAAAACCTAGGTAGTACCATTCAGGACATAGGCATGGGCAAAGACTTCATGTCTAAAACACCAAAAGCAACGGCAGCAAAAGCCAAAATTGACAAATGGGATCTCATTAAACTAAAGAGCTTCTGCACAGCAAAAGAAACTACCATCAGAGTGAACAGGCAACCTACAGAATGGGAGAAAATTTTTGCAATCTACTCATCTGACAAAGGGCTAATATCCAGAACCTACAAAGAACTCAAACAAATTTACAAGAAAAAAACAAACAACCCCATCAAAAAGTGGGCAAAGGATATGAACAGACATTTCTCAAAAGAAGACATTCATACAGCCAACAGACACATGAAAAAATGCTCATCATCACTGGCCATCAGAGAAATGCAAATCAAAACCACAATGAGATACCATCTCACACCAGTTAGAATGGCGATCATTCAAAAGTCAGGAAACAACAGGTGCTGGAGAGGATGTGGAGAAATAGGAACACTTTTACACTGTTGGTGGGATTGTAAACTAGTTCAACCATTATGGAAAACAGTATGGCGATTCCTCAAGGATCTAGAACTAGATGTACCATATGACCCAGCCATCCCATTACTGGGTATATACCCAAAGGATTATAAATTATGCTGCTATAAAGACACATGCACACGTATGTTTATTGCAGCACTATTCACAATAGCAAAGACTTGGAATCAACCCAAATGTCCATCAGTGACAGATTGGATTAAGAAAATGTGGCACATATACACCATGGAATACTATGCAGCCATAAAAAAGGATGAGTTTGTGTCCTTTGTAGGGACATGGATGCAGCTGGAAACCATCATTCTCAGCAAACTATCACAAGAACAGAAAACCAAACACCGCATGTTCTCACTCATAGGCGGGAACTGAACAATGAGATCACTTGGACTCGGGAAGGGGAACATCACACACCGGGGCCTATCATGGGGAGGGGGGAGGGGGGAGGGATTGCATTGGGAGTTATACCTGATGTAAATGACGAGTTGATGGGTGCAGCACACCAACATGCCACAAGTATACATATGTAGCAAACCTGCACGTTGTGCACATGTACCCTACAACTTGAAGTTTAATAATAATAAATACATTTAAAAAAAAAAAAAAAAAAGAAATGTCTACTCATCATTTCCTCATTGTTTAATCAGATGACGATGATTCTGCTGTTGAGTTCCTTATATATTCTGGTTATTAGTCCCTTGTAGGATGTATAATTAACAAATATTTCCTCACATTCTATGAGTTGTCTCTTCACTCTGTTAATTGTTTGATTTCTAGAAGTATATATTTTTCTATATAAATTTTTGTTGTCTACGTTTTGGAGATTTTACCACAAAAACCTTGCCAGGAAAAATGGCCAAAAGCATTTTCCTAATGTTTTCTTCTAACAGTTTCATAGTTTCAGGTTTTACATTTAAGTCTTTAACACATTCGATTTTAATATATTTAATTTTTTTTTTACATGGTGGCAGAAAGGAGACTAGTCAGTCTCATTCTTTTGCATATGGATATCTAGTTTTAATGCACTTTTTCTTGAAGAGACTTTTCTTTCCCAAATGTGTGTTCCTGGCAACTTTGTTGAAAATGAGTTGGCTATAGTGCATAGATTTATTTCACAGTTTTCTATTCTGTTCTATAGGTCTGTTGGAATCATGCTATTTGGGTTATTATAACTTTGTAGTATACTTTGAAGACAGATAGCGTGGTGCCTCCAGCTTATTCTTTTTGCTCAGGATTTCTTTGGCTATCTGGAATCTTTGTTGTTTCACACACATTTTAAGATTTTTTTTTCCCACTTCTGGGAAGACTATCATTGATATTTTTCTAAAGATTGCATTGCACTTTGGGTAGTGATATGGTTTTACTCTGTGTCCCCACCCAAATCTCATCTCAAAGTGTAATCCCCACATGTCTAGAGAGGGACCTGGTGGCAGGTGATTGGATCATGGGGGCAGTTTCTCCCACGCTGTTCTTGTGATAGTGAGTGAATTCTCAGGATATTTGATGGTTTTATTAGCGGCTCTTCACCCTCGTCAAACTGTCTCTATCCTGCCACCTCATGAAGAAAATGCCTGCTTTCACTTCCATCATGATTTCTCAAGCTTCTTGAGGCCTGCCTAGCCATGCAGAAATGTGAGTCAATTAAACCTCTTCTATCTATAGCCAGTCTTGTGCAGTTTCTTATAGCAGTGTGAAAATGGACTAATACAAGTCTTAGAAACAACAATCTGACTTCTTCTTTTTCAATTTGGATGCCCTTTATTTTTTTCTTTTGCATAATTACTCTGGCGAGAATTCCCAGTACTATGTTGAATAAAAGTGGTGAAAGTGGGCAGCCTTGTCTTGTTCCTGATCTTAGAGGAAAGGTGTTCAATTTTTCTTTATTAGGCATGGTGTTAGTTGAGGGTTTGTCATATATGGGCTTTATTGGTTTCAGTTATATTCTTTCTTTACCCAGTTTGTTCATAGTCTTTATCCTGAAGGAATGTTGAATTTTATTGATGCTTCTCAGCATCCATTGAAATGATTATATAACTTGTGTTCTTGTTTCTGTTAATGCAATGTATCATATTTATTGAGTTATGTATATGGAACTATCCTTATATTCCTGGGATAAATCCCAATTGTTCATGGGAATGATCTCTTTCATGTGTTGTTGAATTTGGTTTGCTAGTATTTTGTTAAGGGTTTTTGGATGTATGCTCTTCAGGAATATTTGACTAGTTTTGTTTGTCTGTCTTTGTCAGGTTTTAGTAGCTGGGTAATGGCTGAACTCATACAGTGAGTTTGGAAGTATTTCTTCAACATATTTGAGTAGTTTAAGTAGAATTGGTATTACTACCACTTCTTTTTTTTTTTTTTTGGTAAAATTTAGCAGTAAAGCCATCAGATCTTGGACTTTTTTTTGATAAGAAACTATATGACTCCTTTGATCTCATTACTTATTATTGGTTTGTGCACGGTTTTCTGTTTTTACATAGTTCAATCTTGGTAGGTTATATGTAGTTTGGAATTTAACCATTTCTTTTAGATTGTCCAATGTATTGGCATATAATTTGTCATAATAGCATCTAATCCCCTTTTGTATTTCTGTAGCATTAGTTGTCTTCTTTTTTTTTTGCTGATTCTATTTGGGTTGTCTCATTTTTTTTCATAGTCTAGTTAAATGTTATTTTTTTTTAACCTCTTAAAAATTGAACTTTTCATTTCGTTGATCTTTTTATCATTATTTTGGACTCAATTTTATTTATTACTGCTCTGATCTTTTTTTTTCCCCCTTCTAATTTTGAAATTATTTTCTTGCCTTTCTAGGTGCTTGAGGTATATCACTAGCATGTTTATTTGTAGTCTTTCTACTTTTTTGATGTAGGCATTTATTGCAATGAACTTTCCATTTTATACTGTTTTTATGGTATCCTATAGGTTTTGATATGTTGTATTTCTATTTTCACTTCTACAGATTTTTAAGTTTTCTTTCTTTCTTCATTGACCCATTGGTCATTCAGAAATATGTTTAATTTCCATGTATTTGTACTATTTCTAAAGTTCCTCTCATTATTGATTTCTATTTTTATTCAATTGTGGCCATAAAAAATTGGTACAATTTCAATTTTTTGGAATTTCTTCACTTGTTATGTGGACTAACATATGATCTCTTACTTCTCTCTTACTGAAGGACAATATTCTCAACTGGCAGCTCTTTTATTCTTCAGGCCTTTGAATATGACATCCCACTCCTTCCTGGCCTGTTTGGATTCCAGTGAGAAGTCTGTTACCAGATGAATTCGTGTCCCTTTATGTCATTTGCTTCTTTTCTCTTTCTGCTCTTAGGATTCTCTCTTTGTCCTTGATCAGTGAGAATTTTATTACTATATACCTTGGAGTAGTCTTATCTGTGAAGGATCTGTTTGGTGATCTTTGACTTTTCTGTACTTGGATATTTATATATTTCTCTGGGTTTGAAAGGTTTTTTTTTGTTTGTTTGTTTTTTAAATCAGATCTACATTTTGTTCTCCCTCAACCCTCCTTGATGGCCAATGAGTCTTAAATTGGCCTATTTGAGGTTATTTTCTAGATTTGCAGGCATTCCTCATTCCTTTTTAATATTTTTTCATTTCCTTCTGACTGTGTAATTTCTTTTTCTTTTGAGACAAAGTCTTGCTCTGTCACCTAGACTGCAGTGCAGTGGCATGAACCTGGCTCACTACAGCTTTGACCTCCTGGGCTCAAATGATCCTCCTGCCTCAGCCTCCCAAGGAGCTGGGACTACAGGCATGCACCATCATGCCCTGCCCAGTGAATTTTTTAAATTTTTTGTAGAAATGGGGCCTCACCATCTTTCCCAGGCTGGTCTCAAACTACTAGGCTCAAGTGATCCTTCTGCTTTGACGTCCCAAAGTGTCACAATTATAGGTGTGAGCCATTGGGCCTGGTCTCACTGTGCATTTTTAAATAGCCTATCATTGAGGTCACTAATTCTTTCATCTTTATTAGTTTTTTTGATGAGACCATCAGATGCATATTATGGTTCATCTAATGTATTTCTCAGCTCCTGAATTTCTATTTGATTTAAAAAATATATTTCAATCTCTTTGTTACATTTACCTTATAATTTCTGAATTGCTTTTTAATGTTACTTTAAAGTTCTCTGAGTTTCCACAAGACTGCTATTTTGAATTCTTGATCTGAGAGCCCATTGGGATCAGTCACTGACTTCTTGCTTTATCCAGTTGGGGAGGTCATGGTTCCTTGTTTGCTATTGTTTGTTAAGAATTTATTTCTGTGTCTTCACACTGAAGGATTACTTATTCCAGTCTTTACTGTCTCTCCAAAATATGTGTGTTTAAAGGTTCTATGCAGTGTGCCTATGGATTCCTTTAACACTATACCACTGCTTTCTTTTTGACATTAGATGACACCTTAAGGCCAGGGTTGCCATGGCTCTTGCAAAAAGTCCCAACTAGGGGAGTTAGAAGGGGTTTCTCCAGATGTGTGGGGAGGCTGTCTAGGGGTTCATCCACAGAGGGCCTGTGAAGACTGCTTTCTATTGCATAGTGCACCTAAACAACCTCCCTGATTTGCATTCTTTTTTGTCTGAGTTGGAGAGCAGCCTGTGAGTTTTGCACTGGTTCTGCTATTTCCCATCTCCACAATTTACATTCAGTTGTCCACAGGGGTCCCTCTCCACACAGGGAGTTACAATGCTCCCCTGAGGGAGAGGGCTAAGGCAGAAACAGTTTTTCTGTGTAGAAACTCAGGCTGATGGGGAAGCTGGCTGTATGCCTCATTGTCACTTTTTCTAGTATAGAAATCATTAGTCCAGGACTTTTCCACACAGTGCCTTACAGTATGGAGGGCAGGTGTCACAGTTTTTTACTTATTTTTGGCATTAGGATTTCTCACAAACCTCAGTTTTGAGTTCCAGGATATTGGTGGTGATAAGCTTGGCATTAGATAATATTTTTTTCATTTTATCTGTGGGAAAGTGAAGCCAGATTGATGATATCACTCTGACCTAGGCATTTTTGAAGAGAACAGCTCAGTTATTTTGTAGAATATCACTAAAATTGCATTATTTTGATATTTCTCATGACTAAATTCAAATTATTGATTTTGGGTAAGAATACCATTACTGTCTCTTTGTTAGTACATTTTATCAGCAGGAATATGATAGTGATGGTAGCTGCAACCCATGTGGAGTGGCTGCAGCCATGATACTCGCTAGAGCAGAGGAGGCTTGGCCAGGGCTGTGCACTTCACAGAGCCAAGAGGAGCAGGAACAGACAGAAGTGCTCATCCTCTCCAAGTTGGAGGAGCTGGAGCCCTATCCTCCGTGGTACAGCTGTAGCCACCCAGCCACAAATGCAGACCCGGGCATCTCTGTACTCCTCGGGGCCCAGAAAACCCCCCTGTCCCTGTAGGCTCACAAGTACCTGCTCCCACTGCCTGGCCTTTCTCTACTGCTGGTTCTCACTCTGATTTCAGAGCAAAGTTGTGGCTGAGCCTGGACACTGCCATGACATGGTCAGATGTGTGCATGCTCAGGGCAGCACTGACATGCTAGACCCCTGCTGCCTCAGCTCCCCTCCAGACTTTGGGCACTGACGAGCATGGGAGGGAGCCCAAGTGGGGGTTAAGGTCAGTTCACCACAGGCCTGCAGGTGCCCCTTGGCATGAACAGCCTGGGTATCATGGGCACCGTGGATAGCAGGTTAATGGCATCAGGAGGCAGACAGACTCCTGGGCAGAAGGAGCAGGTCCCCACTAAACCCCACCTTTAGCCCAGGGATGGCCTCAGGCCTGGGGACTGGGCTGGCAGTGCCATGGACCGAAGTGAGAACTTATGGTGCTTTTTCCTGGCCTGCCCATAGCAGCCCATGGACTAACCCACAAGCATGTACTTCCTACCTCTGAAGCCCATAAAAACCCCAGACTCAGCCAGACTTGAGCAGATGATTGGATGACCTGCCTGTGAAGAGGAACTAACCTACTGTGGGTCTCCTCTCTGCTGAAAGCTAAGCAGACAAAGAAACAAACTGACTATAAAGAGGAGCTTCTCACTGTAGGTCTCCTCTCTGCTGAGAGCTGAGAAGACAAGACAACATAACAACCTGCCTGCAGAGAGAAGCTACCCACTGCAAGGCTCCTTTCTGCTGAGAGCTGAACACTGATTGGGATGACCTGCTTGGGGAGAGGAGCTACCCATTGCAGGTCCCCTCTGAGCTGTTCTGTCACTCAACAAAGTACCTATTTGCCTTGTTCACCCTCCACTTGTCCACATACCTCATTCTTCTTGGATGCAGGACAAAAACTTGGGACCTGCCAAATGGTAGAGCTGAAAGAGGTGTAACACAAACAGGGCTGAAACATGACCCTTGCTTGCCATGTTACAGGTGACAAGGAGAGAAGAGAGATGGAGATAAGAGCTGCAGCCCTTTGGGAGACCCAGACCTAGGAGTTAACCAGGCTGTGACACCCTCTGTGGGGCTTTGCAGTTCCTGGCACCTCCAAGCTTCTGGGTGCTACCACATTTCCCAGTACTGTGGAAGCTGCTTGCAGCACTCCTGGTCCAGCTGCAGCCTCACAGGGAGCTGGCATCCATGCTGGTCCCTGGAGCTGCTCACCCCACCACATCTAGTGTGCCTGGCTGTGCACAGTGGCCAGGCACCATGTTCATTCGCTCACACACCCTTCACCACTCCGTGCCTGGCTCATCCTTGGTAAGCATGGGATCCAGGCCAGTAGCACAAGCCAACTGCAGCCTGCCAGGCTAAGTGGGTAGAACAAGTCCAGTGAGCCCAAGTGAGATTTGAGCAAAGGTGCCACCAGCCACAGAGGTTTCTTTCTGGAAAAGCTACACCCCAAGGATACTGTAACAAAAGTTTTATGTTATTACTAGATCTTTTTTTTTTTTTTTAATCTCCCATATCCAGTAATGTTTATATGTCCTATTGTCCCTAATTATTCAGTTTCTTTACACCTCACTAGTAGCTCTTTAAGGTCCAATTATATCTTGTCTGATCTACTTGAATAAACTTCTAATTGAGTCTACGATAACCATTCTTTTTTCCACTTTCACTTATCAGACTAAGGCATAGCATATATGAATTTTCTTTTTAGTGCCTAAACTTTCAATAAGTACAAAATTAAATCAACTTTTAAAGCCTTGTGTAATCTGATCTCAATATACCATACTAGGCTTATTTTTTATAACTCCAATGAGCACATAGTTATTAAAGAATAAGTTATTTGCTTCTGTATAAAATTTCTTAATAATTGTAACACTTTCCTTCTCCATGCATCACAAAACTCCTTTTTACTCATTACCAAAACTTCTCATGAGTTCTTCATTTTATACGTTTAATCACATCTGAATGAACTTGTCACCAATTTTACTTATTGAAATCTTAGCCACTTGTCAAGGTCAATTTCAATTACCATCTCTTTGATGAAGTCCTTTTAAAAATCTTCCTAGTTATTTTTTTTCTTGAACTGTCATACTGTCTGAATCGCTTTATAAATTCTACATAATACTATTACACAACCAACCATGAATTTTTATCATGACTGTGGGGGAGGGCAGTACATATAGACTAGTGTTTATGAGAATTTGGCCTAAGGTCAAATTGCCTGTGCCCAATTCCTAGACTACAACTTCTAGTTATGTAATTTCCCCAGCTCTTTTACCTCTCTGTGCCTCACAGAGGTTACCTAACTCATAAGCTTAATTCTAGTATAAAGATTAGGTATAAAAACTCTTGTAAAGAAGTTATCACAGTGCCTGAAACAGATACAGTGCTCAATAAAAATGAACTATCATTTTTATGTGGGTTTTGCCTTCTTAACTTCATCCTTACATGCTCTCCCCTCACTATTATTTTCTGTCTCCTCTGCTTTCTGTGACTTTCTTATTTGATAACATATTCTCAGCACAGCTTCTGTAACTCATGCTGCCCAACTTAAACTCTAATTTTTATTGCTGTTGGAGTGGTCTTTCTCAAACCTAATCCTATATCTAAAGTACCCGTTCTGCTTAAAATCTTTCAGAGAATCCACATGGCTCAGAGCATAGAGGTAAATTTCCTTACCATGACTTAAAATATCTTTTAAGTTTTGATTCTCCTTTTTGCAATTATACCACTATTTTTCAGATTCATAAACTTCCTGTGATGTTTCACAAGACTTGACATGCTAATGGAGCAACTTTTGTCTGCAATACTATTTATTCTCTATTCTTCCTTTTTACTAAATCTAATGAAGGAATTCTGCCCTCATTCAAGATTTTAGCTGAAGGATTATCTTTCTGATTATTTCCTTTCAATCACATGAAGCCAGTCACTTAGGTCATATGTTTACATGCCATGCAACATACTGATTGCTAACAGAGAAGATAGAACTTTATTGTTTATTTGTCTATCTATCATTATTAGCAAGTCATCAACTTTATATCTCTGATATTTAGTGCACTTAGTATGGTGGTTTTAATAGAATATTCCGTAAATATTTTTGAGCAGATAAACAGGTAAATGTTGTTAATAATGTAACAATTATTGCATTGATCAGGACAGACATAAGGCATTAGATTTTCCTTTGGAAGACGACACGCTTGAAGATGTCCTCACTTAAAGATGTATGCTGTTGGAGTCCCTAGATTTAGAATATCTCTAGATATAGTCAAGGAGGAAGCATAATAAAATATATATGGGAGTTTATGGGCTATTACTTGAGGTGACACGCTCACCACTGCTCACTTGTAACCAGAATGGTGCAATTCCACTATGTCCCAGAAGTAAGAGAACTAAAATATTATGGATCAGAACTATTTATTACAAGATCAACACCTATGATAGTAAACTGTGAGCTCTTTAAGGGCACAAAATATATTTCATAAATCCATGCATATTTAAAAAACACACATACACATGTTTGCCCATAGCAACTATTAAGTAAATACTTCGTAATGAGGGGCTATGTAATCTCACATTCATTTTAAACATCAGTTCAAATAATGATTATGGTCTTAGGCAAAATACATATAGGTAAATAAAAGTAAGTAGTTCTGGAATGACTTCATTTAACTAAAAGGTTTGTAGATTTCATTCACTTTGATTTTCCATTTTCTTGAATCTCAACTGATTCAACTTAGCAAACAATTGTGTTATCTGGAGTTTTTACTCCAGCGTATAATATAAATCATCCTTGCGGCTTTGCCAAAGCTCTTCCTCCATTATTATTCCATTTTTAAATATTTTAACATTCTATAATAAAACACTGTCATCTACAAACAATCATATGTGGGGTGGTTTAATAACACTTTTTTGTGGGAAATTAAGTGTCATATTTTCACACCATGCTAATTATCTTCAGTGTAAACGTTTTAATTCTTTTCTAGTCTCACTGAACACAACTCTCCTTCTGACCTAATACAACCTTTGTGAACTCAATTATATTTCTGTAGAAAAATTACTGTTTTTGAATTTCCACTCTGGAATCCTTCCAGTGGTTCTCAGGCTTATATTCTTGACCTTACTAAACAAGCACGAGTGGGTGAAATCTTATTGAAAGTGGTATTAAAGATATTCCAAAGTATTAAGCCTAAACATTGATGACGTATAATTACAGTGTTGTGATGAGAAGCTTCTTGATTTTGAAACCCTAAAACTTTTGAAGTTATTTGGAGGATATAAAAAGTACAATTTAAAAAAGAAAATTAAAACTTTTTTTTCTAAATGTCATATATGAGTATCCTACATTAAAATGTCATTGTACAAAGAGGAAAGTATCTAAACACATTGTCCCCCTGACATAAAATACGCTGTGAGAGCCCTTTTCCTTTTCCTCTGATACTTTGTTTTGGTGACTTAAATTCAAAATGACACACTGGTTACATTATTTCAAATCCTGCTATCTAAGTAATCTGGATATACATGAAACCAGCAGTAATATGAAGAATAATATGATTTATGTCCCTTCAAGTTTTCATTTAATTATTTAAAAGTAAGTCATAGGTAGTCCAGTACAGAAAAAAATTAGGGAATAAAATATTCTTATTTCCTTTCCAACAGGATCCTCATCTTCATTCAATAACACATGAGGACTTTCTTCCCTCTCTAGTGTCTTCTACTCTTCTCAGCTGATTCAATATGGAAGAATAACAGCATAACACAAATAATATGCTGGAATAGATGCGCAAAATTTACCACTCAGTACTAGAGAACAGACATTTTTAAGCAAACTTTGAACATAGAAAACATTGATTATAATGGTTCAAGAATGAATCTCACTGAATTCTAATTTATATCACAAATAATATATTTGCCAAAAACAACTTTTTTAAAATAAAAAATCAGAATAAACATTTTTTATAAACCCCATATATTTGGAAACTATATGTTAATGAGAAACTCCTAGTTAAAAATTAAAATATTATAAAGGCTAAAAAATGATTAGGATTTAATGTTAAAGGACACTCAATCCTTCCAAAAGAAGATAGGATAATATATTTTTCACTAAGTAAAATTGTCTTTAAACACACATACACACACACACACACACACACACACACAGAAACACAAACCATAAAGCAAAATGTTGACATATGTTATTACATCAATAGTAAAGATTCTAGTTCAATCTAAGGACACAATAGACAAAGTGAATAGACAAACTATAAAAAGATATCTGCAAGTCTAAATCAACAAAAATTAATATCTATCAAATTTAATTATATGAAAATGACATCTCAATTAGATGGCATTCAATATCCATAAGAATGGCAAAAATTAGAAAAAATATAACACAAAGTATTGGCTAAGGTGTGCAGAGGCCAAAAACAAAGTTTTGCTAGTAGACATGTAAATCTACTGATAAAGCCACTTTGGAAATTATTGAACTTCAGAATTCATATACAGAATGATTCAATGAACTCTCTTGAGAAATAAATTCTAAAAAATTACTGAAAAGTATACATAAAGATAAGCGTAGACAAAAAGACATTCATCATGGAATGTATGTGATAGCAAAGGATTTGATCCAACTTAGTTTTCCATAACTATAAAATGTATAAATAAATAAATCTAGTAGATGTGTAAATCTCACAGGGCCCAAAAAATACCACCACAATGAAATAAAATCAAGGTATCAGGCAACAAATAGCATGATGAATAGAATAGTACCTCACATCACAATACTAATGTTGAATGTAATAGCCTAAATGCTCCACTTAAAAGACACAGAATGGTGGAATGGATAAGAATTCACCAACCATCTGCTGTCTTCAAGAGACTCACCTTACACATAAGGACTCACATAAACTTAAGGTAAAGGGGTGGAAAAAAGATATTCCATGCAAATAGTAGCCAAAAGCAAGGCAAGCAGGAGTAGCTATTCTTATATAGAACCAAAAAAAAAAAAAAAAAAAAAAAAAAAAAAAAAAAAACTTTAAAGTAACAGCAGTTAAAAAAGACAAAGAAGAACATTAAATAATGATAAAAGCACTAGTCCAGTAGGAAAATATCACAACCCTAAATATATATGCACCTAACACTGGAGCTCACAAATTTATAAAACAATCACTACTAGACGTAAGAAATGAGATAGACAGCAACACAATGATAGTGGGGGACTTCAATACTCCACTGATAGCACTAGACAGATCATCAAGACAGAAAGTCAACAAAGAAAAAACGGAGTTAAACTATACCCTAGACAAAATGGACTTAACAGATATTTACAGAACAGTCTATCCAACAACAGCAGAATATACATTCTATGCATCAGCACATGGAACATTCTCCAAGATAGACCATATGGTAGACTACAAAAGAAGTCTCAACAAATTGAAAGAATATCAAGTACTCTTTTAGACCACAGTGGAATAAAATTGGAGATCAACTTTAAAACAGATCCTCAAATCCATCCAAATACATAAAACTTAAATAACCTGCTCCTGAGTGATTGTTGGGTCAACAATGAAATCAAGATGGAAATTTAAAAAATTTTTGAACTGAATGATAATAGTGATACAACCTATCAAAACCTCTGGGTTACAGCAACAACAGTGCTAAGAGGAAAGATCATAGGATTAAATGCCTACATCAAAAAGTCCTAAAGAGCACAAACACACAATCTAAGGTCACACTTCAAGGAACTAGAGAAACAAGAATAAACCAAACTCAAACCCAGCAGAAGAAAAGAAATGTCCAAGATAAGAGAAGAACTAAATGAAATCGAAACAAACAAACAAACAAACAAAAATGCTACAAATGCCAATGATTACTTGGCACAGAAGGAGCAGATTAAAAAAATAGCTCAGCACAGAATGAACAGATAAAAAAAATCACTGCTGGGGAGAAAAAGAGTTGATTCATGTGTCCATTACTTCAAGATCTCCCGGGGTGTCCAAAGAATCAGCATTTGTCCCACTGGTCCTGAACTTTGACAGCCTATGATGTGGCTGTGTTAGACCTGTCAAAGGTCTAACTATTATTGGTAGACATCATAGCTTCCTCCCCACCCCCAACTCAGCACAGAGTGAGAAGACAAAAGCCACAGTGATGTGTTTCTCTTTGGGGGATGGGAAATTGTTGATCTCTGGTTAAGCTGATAGATGGCGTCTTCTCCTGTATATGGCCAGTCTGTAGAGATTGGGAAAGAAGCCTGCTTTGTTTAATGCACAGACACCAACACAGACAGACAAGAGAAAGGACCAACCAGGCAAAGATGTTCCAAACAAAAGAACAGGATAAAATTTCAGAAACCAATCTAATGAAATTGAGTTGTATGATTTACCTGACAGATAACTGAAAATCAACTCCCAAAAAGATGCTCACTGAGGTCCAAAAAACAATACATGAAAAAAAATGAGAATTCTCATACAGATAAAAAATATTAAAAAGTACCAAACTAAAATCATGGGGCCAAATAATTCAATATCTGAACGGAAACATTTACTAGAGACGTTTTAGAGAAGATTGGATTAGGCAGAAAAAAGGGTCAGCAAACTCAGACAGATCACTGCAAATAATTCATTTAGGAGAGTAAAAATTAAAAATAAAATAATTAAAAAGAGTGGAGAAATTTTAAGACGATGATGAGACCAATCAAGCAGACCAGTAAAGGCATTATGGAATCGCAAAATAAGAGAGAAAGAAAAAACAAGAAAGATTATTCAAATAAATAAGAGCTGAAAACGTCCTAAATCTGGAAAGGCAATGGACATCCAAATCCCACAATCTGAAGTCTATCAAAGAAAATGAGTCCAAATGAAGACGTATTCAAATCAAACTGGCAAAAGATAAAATATAGAATTTTTAAAGCAGTAAGAGAAAACCAATTTGTCACTTATGTCTCCATAAAACCCTTAGTAGAAAGTTTAGCAGAAAACTCTCTGGCCAGAGTGCATAAGATGTTTTATTCAAAGTGATGAAAGAAAAAAAAGTTAACCTAGAGTTTAAAATTATCTTTCAAAAATTAAGAAAATATAAAGAACTTCTCCATCAAATGAAATCTGAGGGAGTTCCTAACTGCTAGACCTGCTTACAAGAAATGCTAAAGGAAGTTCTTCAACTTGAAAAGAAAAAATGCTAAATAGCACCACAATAACATAAGAAAATATAAAATTCATTGTTAAAGGTAAATATATAGATTAATACAGAATACTATATACTATAGTGACAAGTAAATCACTTTTAATTCTAGTATAAAAGTTTAAAAACTATTACAAATATAATAAGTAAAAATATATTAAAACACACAAAATAACGATAGGTGTAAATTGAGATGACAATAGCATTAAATGTGTGTTGGGAAAGAGAAAAAATGTAGAGCTTTGTATTCAATTGAACTTAAGTTCTTATCAGCTTAAAATAGACTCTTATAACTATGAGGTATTTTATATAACCCACAGGTAGCCACAACAAAATCCTCTACAAGTTACACAAAATAAAAAAGGATGAAAGCATATTAATATAAAAACAACACACAAAGAGAGACAGCAATAAAGGAAACAAGGTACTAAAAGAGACTCATTAAACAGTTATAATGGTAATCATAGCTATATCACTACCAATAATTAATTTAAATTTCAATAGACTAAATACTGCAATCAAAAGATGTGTAGCTGAATAAAATTTTTTTAAAAAGACCCAAATATACTATTCACAAAAAAACTCACTGTAGATTTAAAACCACACATAGGGTAAAAATGAAGAGATCGGAAAATATATTCTATCCAAATGGTAACAAAAAGAGAGCAGGGATAAATATTTACCATACACAAAAAGCTCAAAATAGATTAGAAACTTAAGTGTAAAATCTGACACTGTAAACATATTAAAGAAAACATAGGGAGATGTTTTATCATATTAGTCTTGGCAATGATTTTATGGATATAACACCAAAAGCCCAAGTACCTGAAGCAAAAATAGACACGGAGGACTACATCAAACTAAAAAGCTTCTTCATAGCAAAGAAAACAAATCAAGAGAGAGAAAAGAAAACTTATCAAATGGGAGAACATATTTCTGACCATATTATCAGATATGGGATTACTTTTCAAAATACATAAGAAACTTCTATAACTCAATATCAAAACCACTAAAAAAAATCCCACAAAATTTAGGTCACTAAAAATAGACAAAGTACTGAAATGGATATTTTTTCAAAGAGGACATACATGCCTGGGCACAGATTCACGCCTGTAATTCCAGCATTTTGAGAGGCCAAGGTGGGAGGATTGCTTGAGGCCAGGAGTTCAAGACCAGCCTGGGCAACATAGCAAGACCTCGTCTCTACAAAAAATAAAAAAATTAGCCAAGCATAGTGGCACATGCCTATAGTCCCAGCTACTCTGCAGACTGAGATGGGAGAGTTACTTGAGCCCAGGAGGTTGAGGCTGCAGTGAGCTATGATTGCACTACTACACTCCAGCTTGGGTGACAGAATAAGACCTTGTCTCACACACACACGAAGAAGAAATACAAATGACCAACAAGTAAACGAAAAATTGCTCAACATCACTAATCTTTAAAGAAATAAAAATGAAAGCTACAATCAGGTATCTCCTCATATCTGTTAGGATGGATATTATCAAAAAACCTAAAAGATAACAAGTATTGGCAAGGATATGGAGAAAATAGATTCCTTTTACACTGTTAATGCAGATGTCAAATTGTGAAGCCACTATGGAAAACAGCATGGAGGTTTCTTAAAAACTTAAAAATAGAACTACCCTAAAACCAGTCATCTTACTTCTAGATGCTTCTCCAAAAAAAACCTGGAATCAGAATCTCAAAGAGATATTAACACTTCAGTGTTCACTGAAGCACTATTCACAATAGCTAAGATGTGGAAACAATTTAGATGTTCATTGGTATCTGAATGGATAAAGAAAACGTGATACATACAACTAATGAAATACTATTCTGCCTTTAAAAGGAAGGAAATTCTGCAATATGTGACAGCGTGGATGAACCTGGAACACATTATGTTAAGTGAGATAAAACACATGTAAAGAAAGATGAGTACTGTATGACAGCATTTATATGAAGAATTTAAGTTAGTCAAATTGATAGAATCAAAATGTGGAATCATGATTGTCAAAGAAAATAGGTATTAAGTTTTAGTCGAACAAGATAAATATAAGTAAATTAAAATTAAATAAATAAAATATAAATATAAATAAAAATTAATAAATATAAAAATATTTAGTGATCTGCTGTATAACACCCTTATAGTCAACAATAATGTAAACTTAATGTTTGTCACGATTGCAGTTCTCATGTTGCATCCGGATCACTATAAAATAACAAAATAAAATAGAAGAAAACAAATTTTTAAAAGTATAGAATTTAATATGTTAGAAAATTCAAAAGATGTATTACATAATAGTATTTATTGTTAAGTATTCAATGCTAAAATTGATGTAACATATAATTACAACCTACTTGGTATACAAAGATGTGTGTATATGCAAGGCATATTTGAACAAATTAGAGTCATATGGCCATGGCAGTCTGTGTAATTTCCATAAATCCTTTCATTAAGAAAAAAACTAGATTATGTACACAATATTTTAAAAATCTGATCAAAGATATTGGAGGGACATCAAGACAGAAAGGGTCATGGTGTCTAGATAGGAGCAACTGAAAGCCAGGTTTAAACAATATGAAATAGTCAAATGACTGGGAGTTACAAAAAAACAAATTTACAATCTTAAAGAGATAGGCACATACCACTGCAAAATTTAATCTGTATCTTTGAGAAGGAAGTGTTGTCAGTTTGACTATGCTCCTGATTAAGCTACAGTCTGCTCAGAGGAATGGCAAAGAGCTACCCACAAAAGATTCAGGGCCAAAGATGGATGGACTGATGTATATCCGCAAGACCTCCAGACTGACAAACTTGTTCAACAGCAATGGCCACTTCTCAGCATAACCGCATAACCTTGCAACCATAGAGAGAAGGCGCTACAAATTTCTCTAGTTCCATTCATTCAGGGATGTTCTAAACATTTTGAAGACAAACAAAATTTGCCAGTGGCTTCAAGCAGCTACAATAGAATCTCACCAAATCCATTTCTCTAATGGAATCTAACTGCTACCTATATTGAAATTTTACCAAGTAAAAATGCCTATACTAGAAGCTAATGAAAGTTCTCTTCTTCCATCTAGTGACAAATTTGGAGAATGCACACTTACCTTCCCTAATATGAGAGTTAAATAACAGACTGTAAGGTAGACTGACAGACATGATGCTTTAAAAGTTCAACCCGAGGGATTGCATTGGGAGTTATACCTGATGTAAATGACGAGTTGATGGGTGCTGACGAGTTGATGGGTGCAGCACGCCAACATGGCACAGGTATACATATGTAACAAACCTGCACGTTATCCACATGTACCCTAGAACTTAAAGTATAATAAAAAATAAAAATAAAAACAGAAGTTAGTAATAGAGCCAAAGAGGTGATAGATTAAAAAAAAAAAAAAAAAAAAAAAAAAAAGGTTCAACCCAAAAGTATGCAAGCCAGAGCAAAAATGTGGCAATGTTTTTTGTCTCTCAAATACACAATCAAAATTACTCCTCAGAAAAATGTTTCCCTGACATTGGATATACCAGAAATCATTTACAACAATTATTGAAAATGTCTGCAGGTACCACAAAGAGCCAGTTCAGAGAAACAAGCCTGAAAGCTCAATGCAATATATACAGTTTTTTGTAACCTCACTATTAAGATTTTTTCTCTCCTTTAGATTTTTTTTCTTTTATTTTTAATAAAATAGGGTCTTGCTGAGGATGAACTTTGTGCAGAGCGCTCTAGTTGATTATCCTCAGCAAAGGCTAAATTTAGAGCTTTCTTGGCCATAAATTGGTCTTTCCCCATCCTTCCATATCTTCTGAATCTTCATGAAAACTGACAATCTTAGCTGCGAATTTAAGATTTTTTTCAAATGTTCATTCTAATTTAGTGGTATCCTTTGATCTAATATTTTCCTATTACTGAATAATAAAAGATATGGACTAACATAAATATGGAAAGATTTTCATCACAGTCTTTTGTAATTTTTAAACGATAAAAGCTAAATTATAATCAATACCTGTGAAAAAAATCAATTATACTTTCTATATATGAATCAAATCACACAATTATATTTTTAATAACATGAAAAATACCTGTACTCTTATTAGTGATTTTAGATTTTTAATACTTCTATTTTCAAGTTTTATAGTGACTTGTATATATTAACTTTATAATTGAAAAAAAGGAACTCACATTTCATTCATTGCAATCAAGTCATTTATTAGGAGGTGGAAATTAAAGTTCAAAGTCACAGTGGTAATTATTGACATAGCCAGTACTTGAATCCAGGTCTAATAAGTCATGTGCTTTGCTGGTTTTCCAAAGCCATGCTGTGAAATGTAAAGTTAAAATACCTGACTTTTTTATTCTCTTCTAATCCATTTCCAATTGGTCTTTTCCTTGAAACAGTAACAAATATTGCTCAATTCTGCATCTATTGACGATTTTTCAGAGGATGGAATAAAAACCACAACTCGCAACTTTTCAAGAGGCCACCGGTCATTAGACACTGACATCCCTTAGAACTGCTGCAAGCTTAAATCAAACAGTCACCTGGAAGGAACAGGTCTCTGGAGACTCTCCTCTAGCTCTGAGATCTGTATTTCACAATTATTTGAGGTACTGTTAAAAGCAGAGAGTAAAATAGTTGAAAATTCACTTGCTGTTTTTATGTATTATTTATGCAAGAGAATGTGTAATTTGGGAAAGAAGTAAATCTGAAAACTGAATAATTTAATATACACGTCTTTGTTAAATTTTTAAAATACTATTTTCCATTGTAACCATTATTAAATAGAGAACTATGGAATGGACTGACAGGGCTGGATGGATGTAGAGTGGAAATATGTACAAATGCCCTTTCTTTACTATCCTTCTCCTATGAAAAGAAATATCTGTTTTGATGTTTTGGTGAGTACTTGACTCTATAAATTCTAAATGGATGTAAGTGTTGGTACTTCATGTTTTCAGGAGTAACTATTTTGCTACAACAACCCTTTGCTAAGCTAAGATTATAGATCCAGGAGCTAAGTGGCCACTCAGGATATATTCCAGTATCCATCTCTAGTTTAAGTCAAGTAATGTAACATTTTGCAGAAGTGATAATTTGAGTCCATAAAGATGAAGTGAAATACTGAATGCATATAGAAATAATAAGTAGAGAGGAAAATCAAAACCCACATATTCTGCCTACTCCAACATTGTTGTTCATAGCAATATATTCTGTTTAATATATTATTATTTTCATTCTAGAAAAACAGAGAAATAGTGTATTAGTTAAAAAAAAAAAGGGGGGGGGGTGAAGATAGGCTGAGTAGAGACAACCCTTAGATAAAAACCTTTTAAAAAATTCAGACTCTCCTTCTTTCCTCAGATATATATATAGCTGAGGAAATATATATATATATATATATATAGTTACAATCAGTTACAGCATGCTTCCATGGCTAGTCAGGCTAGTCTAAATTATTTGACAGCTATGTAAAGGCAGAGCAAATTGGGATGTGTGTGAAAAAAGCCAGAAGTTCACAAGTATAAGCTTAGAATTTCTAAATTGTTCATAAGGATTCCAATTATATTTGGGCTTGTGGAAGGAATCTGATTGAGATGGGATGAGAGAGCAATAAAAACTGCATTTGCATAAATATGGGAATCTAAAAAGTGACTAATGCAGTCATGGTCCTAATGCCAGAAAGCTGGAGAAAGTAGATAAGAAACCACTCATGGCAATAACCAAGTTTGATTAAGGAAATGATTAATGATTAGGAAATTAAATTTGTCTAGTAAATGTTACAATTATAAGCTCTACCTAACAAAAGAGACATGTATTTTTCAATGATGACATCACATTAATTAAAACACTTATGCCTTTGTATCATGTGTAGCTACTATAATTTATGAATATATGCTTTTATTAATTAATTCATCTAATATTCCTTGGCCATGTACTACATACCTCTGTATTAGTCAGGGTTTTCCAGAGAAACAGAACCAATAGGAGATATACAGATATAGGTACACACACACATATGAATATAAATTATGTGAATTGGCTCATGAAGTTATGGAGACTAAGTCTCACATTCTGCCATCTGTAAGCTAGAAAACCAATAAGCTGGTAGTATAATTAAGCCTAAGTCCAAAGGCCTGAGAATCAGAGGACCAGTTGTGTAAGTATCCATCTGAGTCCAAAAACTTGAGAATCAGAAGCATTGAAGTCAAGAAGATGATGTCAGCACAAGCAGAGAGAACAAACTGCTCTTCCTTTGTTTTTTGTTTTTGCTCTATTCAGGCCCTGAACTAATTGCATGATGCAGACCCATCTTGGGAAACGCATCTGCTCTACTCAGTTCACCAATTAATATTAACCTATTGCAGAAACACCCTCACAGACAAACTCAGGAATAATGTCTTACTAGCTAAATTGGGCCATTATTGTGTTGCTGTACGGAAATACCTGAGGCTGGATAATTTACAAAGAAAAGAGGTGTAATTGGCTCACAGTTCTGCAGACAGTACAAGAAGTGTGGTACTGGCATCGACTTCAGGAGAGGCCCCAGGAAGCTTATAATCACGGTAGAAGGCAAAGGAGGAACAGGTATCTCACATGGCAAGAGTGAGAGCAAGTGAGGTGGGGGAGGTACTGTACATTTTTAGACAACCAGATCTGGCGTGAACTCACTCTTCACCAAGGCGATGGTGTTAAGCCATTCATGAGTGATATGCCCGCAAGATAGAAGCGTGTCCCATCAGGTCCTGTCTCCAACACTGGGAAACTGTATTTTGACATGAGATTTAGAGCGGACAAATATCCAAACTATATTACTTCATCACTGAACTCCCAAGTTTCATATCCTTCTCATACTGCAAAATATGATCGTCTCTTCCTAACAGTCTTCCAAAGTCTTAACTCATTCCAGCATTAAGTCCAAAGTCTTAAATCTCATCTGAGACTTCTCTCCTTCCACCTTGAGCCTATGAAATAAAAATCAATTATTTACTACTAAGATAAAATAGGAGCACAGGAATTAGGTAAACATGCCCACTCCAAAAAGAGACAAACTGTCCAAAAGGAAGGGGCTATAGGCCCCACACAAGACTGAAACCCAACAGGGCAATCATTAAATCTTAGAGTTCTAAAGTAATCTCCTTTGACTCTATGTCTAGCATCCCTGTGTGAGGGGTGGGCGCCCAAGGCCTTGCACAGCCCCACCACTGTGGACTTTCCTAGGCACAGTTCAGGTAGCTGATCTCATGGGTTGGAATTGAGAGTCTGCCACTTTTCTAAGCTCAGGGATGAAACCTCCCAGTTGATCTACCTACCATTTTGGATTCTAAAACACAATGACCCTCTTCCCATAGCTCCTTTAGGCAGTGCCTGAGTGAGAACTCTGTAGGAAGACTTTAACCCCACAATTCCCCCTTGGCCATGCCCTAGTAGATGCTTTCTGCAGGGGCTCTGCCCAAGCACCCAGGCTTTCTCATACAATGTATTAGTTCATTCTCACACTGCTAAAAAGAACTACCTAAGAATGAGTAATTTATGAAGAAAAGAGGTTTAAGTGACTCACAGTTCTTCAGGCTTAACAGGAAGCATGACTGGGAGGCCTTGGGTAACTCAAATCATGCCAGAAGTCAAAAAAAAAGTAAGCACCTTCTTCACATGGCAGCAGGAGAGATAGAGAGCAAGGGTGGAAGTGCCACACACTTTTAAACCATCAGATCTCATGAGAACTCACTACCATGTGGATAGCAAGGGGGGAAATTTACCCCCATGATCCAATCACCTCCCACCAGGTCACTCCCCCAACATTGGAAAGTAGAGTTTGACATGAGATTTGGGTGAGGATACAGAGCCAAACCATATCATACATCCTCTGAAATCTAGGTGGAAGCTGTCATGTCTCCTCTACTCTGAGAACCTGCAGCTTTAATACTACATCAAAGCCACCAAGGCTTATAGCTTACATCATTCAGAGTTGCAACCTGAATGATGTAAGGCTGTACCTTGAGCCTTTTGAGCCAAAGCTGGAGCTGGAGCAGCCTAGATGAAGGGAGCAACATCCCAAGGCTGAACAGAGCAATGGAACCCTGGCCTGGTCCACAAAAATCATTCTGTCCTCCACAGGCTCTGGGACTGAGGAGAAAGGAGAGCCAGTTTGAGTCCCAAACTGAAGAACCTGGAGTCCTGTGTTCAAGGGCAGGAAGCATCCAGCATGGGAGAAAGATTTAGGCTGGGAGGCTAGGCCAGTCCAGTCTTTTCACTTTTTTTTGGTTTTGTTTTGTTTTCCCTGCTTTATATTTGCTGGCAGCTGATTAGATGGTGCTCACCCAGATTAAAGGTGGGTCTGCCTTACCCAGCCAACTGCCTCAAATGGTAATATCCTTTGGCAATACCCTCAGAGACACACCCAGGATCGATACTTTACATCCTTCAATCCAATCAACTTGACATTCAATATTGACCATCACAGTTGATAAGAAAGGGTAAGCTCCCTAAAATTGAGTAGAAATTATGCTTTTTAAATAAAATATACTTTATTTAGATTTACCATAAACTTCTTGCCACCACACTTGCATAGCCTACCCCAATATCAACATTATCCTCCAAGGTGGTACATCAGTTAAAATTGATGAAACTATATTGACAGATTATTATTACCCAAAGGCCATGGTTTATATTCAGGTTCATTCTTGGCTTTGAACAAATGTATTCCATGGCTTTGGACAAATTTCAAATCACATGTATCTCCTACAACTCTATCATGCAGAAGTTTCACCAGCCTAAACATCTTCTGTGCTCTTCCCATTTATCCTTCTCTGTCCCCTAACTCCTGGCAGTCACCGCTCTTTTTATTGTCCCCAGATTTTTGCCTTTTGCAGAATGTGATATAGTTGGAAGCATACAGTATATATAAAGATTGGCTTCTTTTATTAATAGTATACATTTAAGGTTCTTCCATGTCTTTTCATGACTTGACACTTTATCTCTTTTTGTTGCTGAAAAATAGTCCATTATCTGAATGTATAAGAATCTATCTATCCACTAACCTACTGAGTCCTTCATGTTGATTGCTGAGTTCAACCATCTTGATTGCTTCCAAGTTGTGGCGATTAAGAATAAGGGTGCTGTAAATACCTGTGTGCAGTTTTTGTATAGAAAAAATTTTTCAACTCATTTGGGTAAATACCAAAAACTACAATTGCTGAATCATATGGTCAGAGTGTTGTCAAGGTTCTGGATTTGTCCATTTTAATTATTGTGTGGTGGTATCTGATTGTTTTAATTTATATTTCTATGATGACATGATGTAAAATATCTTTTCATATGTTTTTCATATGTTTACTTGCCATCTGTTTATCTTCTTTAGTGAGGTGTCCATTAAGGTCTTGGCCTACTTTTTAATCAAGTTGTTCATTTTCTTATTGATGAGTCTCAAGTTATTTGTCTATTTTGGATAAAGGTTCTTAAATGAGTTGTTATTTTGCAATTATTTTCTTAATCTGGGGCTTGTTCTTTCATTCTCCTGAGATAAATTTTTAATTTTAATGAATTTTTTGTCTACTTCTATAATCCATTTTGACTTTTTTTTGTGAAAAATATAGTCTTTATCCAGATTCCATTTTTGTTTTTTTTTTTTTTTTTTTTGCATAAAGATTTCCAGCACTATTTGTGGGAAAGACTATCTTTGCTTCATTGTACTGTCATTGCTTAGTTGTGAAAAATCAGTTGACTATATTTATATGGATCTATTTGGGATCATTTTGTTGCATTGATCTGTTTGTATATTCTTTTGTCCTATAATAATGTTATTATAAGTTTTAAATTTGGATAGTATCAGTCTTCCAGCTTTTTTTTTCCTTCAAAATTGTTACATGTTTTGAGTCTTTTTATCTCTGAATAACTTAAAATCAGGTTGTTAATATTGACAAAAATATAAATAAATAAAACAAACCTTAGTATTGTGATTGTTTTTGTGTTAAGTCTAAGGGCAAGAACTGCATCTTGACAGTATTGAGCATGGAAAACTCTCCATTTATATTATTCTTCTTTAATTTTTTATTAGCATTTTTTAGTTTTCTTCATAAAAATCTTGTACTTTTTAAAAAATTTTACCTATGTATTATAATTTGTTGGTGCTAACGTAAATGATTTTGCTTTCTGATTCCAAATTCCACTTTTTTTATTGCTGCTATATAGAAAAACAAGTGACTTTTATATATTAACCCTAGGGTTATTTCTTTCAAGACTTCCTTTATTGACTCTTTTGGATTTTCTGTATTAAAATTATGTCATCTGTGGACAAAGACAGTTTTGTTTCTTTTTTCCATGTCAGTATCTTATTTTATTTTACTCCATTAGCTAGGATTTCCAGTATGATGCTGAAAAGAAGTGATAAGAGGAGACATCCTTACCTTGTTTCTAATGATAGTTTCTTGCCATTAAGCATAATGTTAGCTATAGTATTTTTTGTAAATATTTTTTCCCACATTGAAGATGTTCCCTTCTATTCCCAGTTACTGTAAAGGAGGGGTAAGTCAATTCATAGAACAGCTAATTATATTAGTGCAAATAAAGAATTATCATGAAAGAGAATAAAATTCCTTAGCAAGTATGCAAATCAGAAAGATATATAGAAAATATGCAGCCTCCCACAGATCACTTAACGAGAAGGAACCCAATCCAAATGCAAGGCATAAGTTGTCACTATCAGCCATAGTACTTGCCCCAAGAAGCTCTGATTTATCAATCACATTAGTAATTATATTTCTGTTCTGCTCAATGCAGCCCTTTCCCTGCAGAGATTTTTGCATCAGAAAAATGTGCCACTTGTAAATATTCCACAAAATTATCATTTCAACAATCATTTTATTATGACCATTATTCACTAAAGACTGCTAACTAGTCTTTCCATCCCTACATTATATCTTTCATCATACACCCACTCCACTGGCTTTAAAAATATAGACTTATTTATCTCAGCAAACACTGAAAATTCAAACAAATATTAAAACACCTCAAATTTCATTCCAAGTAGACAAATACTTGCCTTATGGAAATCCCAGAAGAAGAGAGAGATAAAGGGGAGGAAAGAATATTAAATATGTGATAGATGAAAACTTCCAAAATCTGGGGAAGAAAATGGACATCCATGTCTAGAAGCTTAACAAGACCCAAATAACGAAAATCCAAAAAAATCCATACCTAGAAAAATTATAATCAAATTGGCAAAAGTCAAAGACAAAAGGAGAATTTTGAAAGCTTTAAGTGAAAAGTGATTTTCATACATAAGGGAAATCTATAAGACTATCAGTAGATATCTCAGGAGAAACACTGCATGCCAGAAGGGAGTATGATGATATTTTCAAAGCACTAATGAGATATAAATAAATAATTGTCAAAAATACTATATGTGGCAAAAATTTTCTTCCAAAAAAAGTAAGTAATAAAAACTCCTTGTGAAACAAATTCTGAGTGTGTTCATCACCACTAGTCCTGGCTTATGAGAAAAGCTAAAGAGAGTCCTTGAAGTTGAAAGAAACTGATGCTAAACAGTAACATGAACTGACTGGTATAGGTAAATATCAAAACACATACAGAATAATGTAATACTGTAATGTTGATGAGAAAATCATTTTTAATTCTAGTGTAAAAGATACAAAGACATGACTACATAAATATAACAAAGATACATAAACATAACTATAAAATATGTTAATGAAAGCACAGTACAAAAGCTGCAAATAGTAACATCAATAACAAAGTGTTAAGGGAGAGGAAGTAGAAATGTAGAATTTTTATATGTAAAAAAAATTAAGCTTTTATCAGCTTATAATGGACTCTTATAAGTTGGTTTATTTAAGTCCAGTAGTAACTACAAAAACTACCCACAGAAAAAGACTTACAACATAAAAAAAGATAAAGGGATCAATGCATTGTAATAAAAAATAATAAAATGCAGGGAAAGACAGTAAAAGAGAAATAGGTACAAAGAACTAGACAACACCGAGCAAATGATAAACAAAATTGCAGTAGTTAAGCCCTTTTCTATCAATAATTACTTTAAATGTAAATAGACTAAACTCTTTCAAAGGACATAAGAGTGGCTTAACAGATAAACAAAACAAGATTCAAATATATGCTGTCTACAAGTGTATTAGACTGTTCTCACACTTCTATAAAGAATTACCTGAGACTGGGTAATTTATGAAGAAAAGAGGTTTAATTGACTCACAGTTCTGCAGACTCTACAGGAATCACGGCTGGGAGGCCTCAGGAAACTTACAATCATGACAAAAGACAAAGGGGAGGCAAGCACTTCTTACCATGGCAGAGCAGGAGAGAGAGAGAAAGGAGGGAGTGCTTTACACTTTTAAACAACCAGATCTCATGAGAACACACTCACTATCATGAGAACAGCAAGGGGGAACTCTGTCCCCATGGTCCAATCACCTCCCATCAGGTCCCTCTCCCAAAGTTGGGAATTATAATTCAACATGAGATTTGGGTGGGGACACACAGCTATACTATATCAACAAGAGACTCACTTTAAATTTCATGACATATCTGATAGAAGTGAAGGGATGAAAAAAGATATTCCGTTCAAATTGTAACAGACAGTAGGGTTGGCTGTATTTAAAAATATATATACTTTAAGTGAAAATCTGTCACAAAACACAAAGGACATTATATAATAATAATAAGGTCAATTTTCCAGTTAGATACAGTAATTATAGATATATTTTTACCCAATATGAGAGGACCTGAATATACAAAGCCAGCATTAAAAAACTGAATAGAGAAAAATTCCAGAAGATGTAATTGATACGAAATGCCTTTTCTGACCACAATACAATAAAAGTAAAAATCAATAGCAATAGAGAACCCAGGAAATTCACAAACATGTGAAAATAAAACACATTTGAGCAACCAGTGGGTCATAAAATTAAAAAAAAAAAAGAAAATTAGACATTATCTTGAGACAAATGAAAATAAAAAGACAACATACTGAAACTAATGACATATAGAAGAAACAGTACTAAGTGGAAAGTTTACAGTGATACAGGCCTATATTTTAAAAAGAGGAAAGATTTTAAACAACCTAACTTTATCCTTCAAAGAATTGCCTAAAAAAATCCAGTTAGTAGAAGGAGAGGAATTCTTAAGAATACAGAAAAAATGAACAAAATGGAAAATAGAAAAACAGTATCAGTGAAATTAGGGAGTTGGTTCTTGAAAGCATAAACAAAATAGACATTTTTCAACCATTACCAAGACTAAGAAAAAAACAGAGATGACTTAAATAAAATCAAGTATGAAAGAGGAGGTTTTATAATTTATGCCATAGCAATAAAAAAGAACCATTAGAAACTATATCACTTCTAGAAGTCAGAAAATTAGATGATCTAGAAGATGTGGATAACTTCCAAGAAACATACAATCTTCCTAGACTGAATCATGAAGTGTAGAAAGTCTAAGAAGATCTATATTCAGTGGACATTTACTAAAAATATCCATGTTTATTGTAATAGAAATACAATTTTCAAATTTATGTAGAATCCAAGTGAATTCCCAACAGCCAAAACAATCTTGAGAACAAAAAACAAAGCTGGAGATACCACATTTCCTGATTTTAAAATATATTACAAAGCTACAGTAATCAAAGCAATATGGTCCTGGCATAAACACAGATATACAGACCAGTGGAACAGAATAGAGAGCCTAGAAATAAATCTACACATATATAGTAAACTGATCTTCAACAAGGTTGTCAAGTATACATTCTGAAGAAAGGATAGTCACTTCAACAAATGGAGCTAGGAAAACTGGATATCCACATGCAAAAGAAGAAAATTACCCTTATTCTATAGTGTACATAAAAGCAACTCAAAGTGGATTAAGGACTTATATAAATATAAGACCTGAAACTGTAAAGCTCTTTAAAGAAAACATCAGAGACATTATAAAAACATCAGAGAAAACCTTCAGGATATTGGCCTCGGTAATAATTTTATGAATAAGACACTAAAAGCACAGACAACATAAGCAAAAGTAGGGGGACTGCATCAAACTAAAAGGCTTCCACACAACAAATAAAACAATTAACAAAGTGAAAAGGTAACCTACAGAATGGGAGAAAATATTTGTATACTATATACCTGATAAAAAGTTAATCTCCAAACACATAAATAACTTGTATAACTCAATAGCAAAAAAAAATTACCAACCCAAGTTAAAAAGCAGGCTAAAAATTTTAATACATCTTTCTTCAAAAAATATGCCCAAATGGCCAAGCAGCATATGAGATGATGCTCAACCTCACTAGTAGTTAGGGAAGTACAAGTCAAAAACACAATGAGCTATCACTTCGCAGCTGTTAGAATCCCTATTATCAACAAATCAAAAGACAGGTGTCAACAAAGATGTGGAGAAATTGAGACTCTTGTACACTACTAGTGGGAATGCAAAATAGTACATCTGTTACACAAAACCATATGGAGGTTTCTCAAAATTAAAAATGGAACCACCACATAACCCACCAATCCCACTTCTGGGTATTTACAAAAAAAAGAATTGTTCTCAGAATCTCGAAAAGATATTTGCACTCCAATGCTAATTGAAGCACTATTTACAATAACCAAGATATGGAAACCACCTAAATATCAATTGACACATGAATAAAAAATTAACTATATACATATAATATTATTCAGCCTTAATACAAGAAAACCCTTCTATTCAGCCTTAAAAAAAAGATAATCCTTCTATATACAACAACATAGATAAAACATGAGCACATTACACTAAATAAAATAAGCTAGTCACAGGAAGACAAGGAATCCTGATTTATTTAGATGAGATATCTAAAGTAGTCAAACTAATAGAAGGAGAAAGCAGATAGGCTGTTACTGGAGCAGAAGGAAGGGAAAATGAGCTACTAATAAATGGGTATAAAGATTTAATTCAATTATGCAAAATGAATTTCTTGAAATCTGTTGTACAATAATTTGTCTATAATTAATAATATTATATGATACACTTAAAAATTTGTTAAAGGGTACAGCTCATGTTAAGTGTTCTTACAATGATAAAAGCAGAAAGTTAAAACAATTCATGCAATGAAATATCTCATCAGAAAGGTAAATATTAATGAATATTTTGTTTAAAATGTAGAATTATTTTTATTTAGAATAGTCATAGTAGAGCACACATTACAAAAATCTAAAAATTTTAAAAATAATACCAAAATGTTACTAATTTTTGCAATTGATTTTGTATCTTGCAAAACTATTGAATTTATTTATCAGTTCTACCAGTTTTTTGGTAGTTAGGATGTGAATCAAAGAGAACTCCTATACAGTATTGCTGGAAATGTAAATTATTACAGCCACTATGAAAAAGAGTATGGAGTTTCTTCAAAATCTAAAATCTAAAAATAGAAATACTTTATGATGAAGAAATCCCAATGTTGGGTAATTTCCACAAGAAAGGAAATCAGCATATAGAAGAGATATCTGCACTACGCTATTTATTGCAGCACTATTCACAATACCTGAGATATGGCTCCTTAGCTAAGGAGTGAACCTAAGTATTCATTAACAAACTAATAAGAAAATGGGATATAGATACACAATGGAAATTAAGCCATAAAAGAATAAAATCCTGTCATTTCCAACAACATAGACGAAATGGAGGACATTCTGTTAAGTAAAATAAGGCAGGCATAGAAAGACAAATATTGCATTTTTAACTCGTGTGGAAGATGAAAAAGTTAATCTCATAGATGTAGAGAGTAAAATGGTGGTTACCAGAGTTTGGAAAGGGTAGGAGGAAAGTGGGGAAGAAGAGAAGTTGCTTAATGGGTACAGCAATACAATTAGATAGAAAGAATACATTCTAGTGTTTTATAGCACAGTAGTGTGAGTATAGATAACAATAATTTATTGTATATGTCAAAGTGACTAGTAGAAAAGATCTGATATCTTCCCAAGACAAATAATGTTTGAAGCGATGGATCCCAATTACCCTGATTCAGTCATTACACACTGTATGCAATCTATGAAAATATCACATGCAGTCCATAAATGCATACACTTGTTATGTATGAATTGAAAAGACTAGCTAAATGACAGAAAATTTATCTGGACAATCATATTATTTAGAGGTCTCTACAGTAATCTTCTCTGACAGGTGTGTGGTGACAGTGAAAAATTACTTTATCATTTGATTCCTTGAAAAATCAAATACAAATTAACTTCTAGCTTACTCAGCACATACAACAGAAAAAATCATATAAATACTACTTGCTTTATTAACTTAGGACACTCTAAAATACATTGAATTTTGAGGTAAATATTGAAAGCTGCATAGTTAGAATGTGTATGGTGATAAGGAAACTATTTGTTTGAGCTATGAATAGAATGACCAATAGTTCTGATTTATCCAAGAAGTTGTCTGTTTATACCTAAAGTTTTGGCATAATTATTAATGAAGAATATTTTTATCCCCCAAATTTTCCAATTTTGACCATAAATTGTATGGTTGCTATGATAGTAAATTATATGTGTTAACTTGGTTAGGCTATTGCATCTCTATATCTGAACGGTATATTGGTTTTGTAACTCTGGAGAAATCTGACACATTTACCACAGGTATAAATAGTTAAATAATAATAACAATAAGCAGTAACTACAGCTATTACCATTAACTAATAATCCCAAGCTGCCAAAGTTCTCATTTATAAAATGGTGAAAATAATTCCTACTTCATAGCCTGTTTATTATGAAATTCAAGATCCATTCTGTGCCTGGCCAGAATAGTATTCAAAAAAAAAAAAATGTTATTTTAGAAGAACCATTAGTTCTAAAAATGGCTTTCTTCTTAATCTCTATAGATATTGATTTACTTTTTCTTAAATCAAAGATCAAATTTTAGTGTGTCCTCCTTACATGGGCTTCTTTGTTGGAGAGTCTGGGTTTTTCTACTTTTGGTGGAAGTGAGGTAGTGTCCTCTGCTTCAAGTTTTTTCACCTAAGTTCCAAGGAGAGCAGTTCCCATTAATGGAATGACTGTAATGAAGGAAAAATGAGGATTATGACATGCTGAACAATTCCCTGGACATGTCCCCAGGAGTTCATTTTCTTTGTTGCTCGTTATTTTAAAAACCTTAAGTGTTACATTCACCATTAAAAAGCAAGTCTGAGAAAATTTCTATCTCCAAAAGCTTCCAAAGGTGTGTTTGGCTGCCTAATGGAGTTTCATCCAAAAGTATCAATAAAACTCACAGCTAAAAACTCAAACATAAGCCAAAAAATAGTCTTTTCTTTAAACCATAAGCACTTAAAGCTATTTCTACCTAGTCTACTTTGTAGAAATTTAGCCAACGGGTGAATTTAATCTTAATTGGTCAATTTCATATAAAGTATTCAATTGTTAAATAAGTAATCATTTCCTACTCCCTGAAAGCACTCTACTTGATGATATGGAAACAAAAAAAAAGTTCAAGTCATAGTTCTGGTTCCAAACTTTAAGTTCAAATTAGGTAAAGAAAGAATGGTGAAAATCACTGTGATGTAAAATAAAGAAAATGAATGCCATAGGAATTGCGAAGATAAAATATAATGGAGTTCAGAGAAAGGAGAGATTGTTTCTGCTGGAGTGTTACATTAAGGAGATGGCATTTAAACCATACGTTAAATAATGGGTGAGTTTTAACATGCAATGATGAAGAAGAAAGAGATTCGAGATGGAGGGTACTTGTAAATCAACTCTCCGAGTTGAGAAATGAAGAGGACTTGTTGGGAGAACTACAAGAAGCTCAACATCTTTAGAACTTGGAGTGTGAGAAAAGTAGTAGCAAGGTATAAGGATGGATTGACCTCTGTTTTGGCCTAAATTGGCAGGCTAAGTTTTTAGGAGGTGATAGATATCCATTTCAGGTTTTGTTTTCCTTCTTTATTGTGGCAGATGTTATTAACGCAACATTTTGTATTAGCCCATTTTTATTATCATAAATACATACCTGAGACTGGGTAATTTATAAAGAAAAGAGGTTTATTTTGGCTCATAGTTCTGTGGACTATATAGGAAGCATAGTGCAGGCATCTGCTTTGGTGAGGGCCTCAAGAAACTTACAACTATGGTTGAAAGCAAAAAGAGACCCAATATGTCACAGCATGAGAGAGGAAGCAAGGGAGACGAGGAGGTGCCAGACTCCTTTAAACAAGGAGACATTTGTTTCAAGGAGTAACAAACTGACAGAGTAAGAACTCACTCATCATCACACATGAACTAACAGAGTAAGAACTAACAGATGAACTAACACAAGAACTAAGAGAGTAAGAACTCACTCATCATCAAGGTGATGATCCTAAGTCATTCATAAAGGATTCACCCCATGATTTAAACCTCCCACTAGGCCTTACCTCCCAGAGTAGGGATCACATTTCAGCATGAAAATTGGAGGGGATGAATATCCAAACTATATCACTTTTTAAAAGATACATATAGCAATAAGCTAAGTATGGCAAAATATGTTCAGAATGCCTTAGACATTTGAATTTGTTTTAAAAAGTAAAAGGTAAAGAGAATCTGAAATAAGCAAATGTCAGTGGAATGGTGAGAAGAGCGGTAAGCTTTGCAACATCACAGAGATAGAATAAAAAGGATGTGAAAAGGGAGAGGAATTCAAAGATGACTTCAAACCTGAATGTCTAGAATGATCTTATTTGAATAAGGGCAGTCAGAGCAATGAGCAGAGGTAAGTGTTTCAGAAAACTGGAGGTGTGCAGCCTTGTTTCTGTTGAGGTTAAGGTGCTTATCACACAAGGAAGTTCTCCAGGGTGAAGGATGTCCTCCAGGCTATTGTATTTCTATTTCTATTTCTATTTATTTCTATTTCTATTTCTATTTCTATTTTCTTCTTATCTAAAGATGTCCAAACATCATTAAATAGCAACTTGCCTTGCTTTTTATTTTAAGAGAAGTACTTGTAAGTAATCATTTTCTGTAAAGTTTGCTGTTTATTTCTGTACTGTGATGGCTACCATATTCTAGTATTTTTCCTTTTTAGGCTTACTTTCTCTAGAAATATATTGGTGGATGTAGAGTTCTCAGTGAGGTCTTGGTGGGTACATGAGTTTTATTCATATGAAAGAGGAAAAACTTATGAGACAGAATGGGACAGAATGTGATTCTTGTGGGGATATGGTAGCAAGTGAAAAAAAGAAGCCTAAGGAAAGACATTTTGATAATTATTGCATCTATGAAGTGGTAGAATAAAGACAAGGAAGAGAGGCAATAAGATAGTTTAAAAAGAGGGTAAGAGATATGCAAATGTTTGGAAGTAGAGAGTTTCACAAAACATAACTCACTAATTAGCATATGATTAGATGGAAAGGGAAGTCATTATCATGAATTAAATAGTCTCTTCAGATGTTTTTAGATATGTAAACATGGAGCTATTTTTGCCTCTTTTTTCCAATATTTGTATATTCTTTCAATTATAGAATCTAGAACTTTCTAAACAATGTTAAATATCAATGGAAATAGTACAATACTTGCTTATTTTTCATTTTAATAGTTTGATACAGGTCATTATTTTCTACAAAGTTTTCTCTTGGCCTTAGACTTAGTTCAATATTTTATTAGAAATGGTTGTGATTTTAAAAACATTTTTGGTATATGCATATATTAAATTGCATATCCCATTATATAATATTTGTTATTCCATATTAATTATAATTCTATTTTGATGGATTTTGCTATGTCTTTCCCATGTACACACTTCATGTCACACCATTATATCCCCATATAAGAAATAGTACTGATATTTTTTATCTTTACTGCTATTTTTTAAGAGAATGAAAGAACCAAACATAGAAATCAATAAAGACAACATTTTCCTCCTGTATTTCGAAAACATAAGCTCTGAAAGACTCACCCAGGGAACAAGAAATAGATTTCAAAACATAGATGAAGAGACAATATATCTCATTTTCTGGCTGAACAAAACTCTCCAGAATAGGAGAAGTAAAAGATTTACAAAGAAATCTTCAGTGTGACCTTGGGGAAAAGGTCTGCACTTTGACTTATCCCTACCCACTGGGCAGTCAACGTGCATGTGGGAGGGAAGGGGAGACTGGAGAACTCTCAGAACAGTAGAAAGCCCATAGGGGTTTTAGCTGTACCATATAAGAATGTATGGCCTATTTCTGGAAAAGTTTCTTAATATATATCTGGTTATCCATATTTTCTTTTTGAACATACTTCATACAAAAAAGCAATAAATAAATAATGGTTGAGAAAAAATTTATGCATATGAGAAGGGAAAGTCATATTATGAATACAGAAAAAAAGGTGTCCAGAAATTGGTGAGGGAAAGATAAACAATTCACTTTGGAAATGATACAAGATCTACATAGACAACCAACAGAAGATGAAGTGAAAACGGTCAACAAATATATGAAAAAAGTACTGCCTCACTAGACGTGAGAACAATGTGAATTAATAAACATAAAATATTTTTTTCACCTATAGAATCAACGCAAATAAAAAGAACTCAAAAAAAAAAAATAATGATTTGTAATTCCGGCAGCATTGGAAACTACTCAAAGGGCCTTCCCACAAAAAACAAAAAGCCTGGATAAAAATTAATTTTTAGGCATTGCTGTTCCACAGTAACTTCTGAAAATCTGTTTCCCCTTTAATCAAAATACATTTGTATTTTATTTTATAAATAATAAAGTATATGCATTTGTAGTAGATAAAAGATGGAATAAAATAATCATCAAGCAGTAAAATTCTATCAAATTAATGAATACAGGCTAAAAAATATAAACTTCTAAAAATAAAAATTAATATTTTGAAATTTAACAAAATTTAATAAAAAGATTCACCATTAAACCAAACCCCATGGAAGAAAAAATTATAAATCACAAGAAAGACATAAAAATTTTCTCATAATTAATCACAGAAAGACAAATGAAAAATAGAGGGAAAAATGAGGCTCTAAGATAAGAGGAATAGAATAAGGAAATAGTACAATACAGAAAGTCTGCTGTGATGGTTTTCAAAAGCTTGGAGAAAGCAAAGATTCATCAAGTAAAGTAACGATGGAAGAGTTACCATGGGAGACAGTGGAATAAACTAAAAATTCACAAAACGTATATAGTAGAATAGATATGCCACCTATGGATAACTATTATTCACAAGAGGGCTTGTCTAATACTTTGTTTACTAAACAACAAGGAAGGTCCTTGTGAGAAAGGCACATTAAGAAACTCAGTGGTGGCCGGGCGCGGAGGCTCACGACTGTAATCCCAGAACTTTGGGAGGCCGGGGCAGACAGATCACGGGGTCAGGAGATCGAGACCATCCTGGCTAACACAGTGAAATCCTGTCTCTACTAAAAACGTACAAAAAAATTAGCCGGGCATGGTGGTGGGTGCCTGTAGTACCACCTACTTGGGAGGCTGAGGCAGGGGAATGGCATGAACCCAGGAGGCAAAACTTGCAGTGAGCCGAAATTGTTTCACTGCACTTCAGCCTGGGTGACAGAGCAAGACTCTATCTCAGAAAGAAAAAAAAAGAAAAGAAAAAAAAGAGAGGAAAAAAAAAAGCAGCAGCGCAGTGGTGCCTAGGTCAGAACTACAATTAGTAGAAAGCATATTGAAATGGGTTCGGTGAATAACTAAAAGAATGATATTTAAGAAATGAGTGTCCAGGTGTTTAATGATAAGAAGAAAGCTACATACAATTATTATAAATCTATCACGATTAGAATAGTTATCAGGGACACTAGACCCACATAGAACTCTAGAAGTGGTTATTAGAACATGGCATCTCTATGGGCAAGATTGCATCTGGAAAAAAAAGGGAATTTTTCAATCTATATAAGCAAAAGAAATGATGATTATATGATCACATGGTTGAAGTAAGCTAGCCCAATAAATAGTCATAATCTCTTGCTGTTTGGTTACTTGACTGGTTAGGTAACAGATATGACGATGGGAAAAGTCAATTGGAAAACTTCGCAGCTAAGATGGAAAAAAAAAAGAAGAAGAAAAGAAAATCTATCCTGGAAAAATCTGCAGCTTAGCACTATACTTTAAAACCTGAAAAATGTAGGGATAGTGATCCTAATCATTTTATTAATGCACTAATCTAGTTCTCACAAAAGCCAGACAGATCCTGGAGGTTAACAGTGGTCTTTCACATGTAGTAAAGCCTATAGCAGCATATGCTCATACAAAGAACTTTGCTGAAACATATGAAGACTGCCTCTGTTATATGACAGGTGGCTATTGATCTAGGAAATGCTGCACCACTGTTACCATAAATTTAAAAAGAAACAGTTTGCATTCACTTGGAATGGATAAAATTATATATTAACGGTAATTTCCTAGGTCCTTGTTACTTTTTCAACCTCTATAACAATAGGAACTAAAAGGATCTGGACCTTCTGGTCATGTAACACAATACTAAAGCCAGTTCAATAAAAGTATAACATCATGGTAATCAAATCACATTGGCAATAAGTGAAAAATATATTGGAGGCTATATTAATCTGTTCTCATGCTGCTAATAAAGACATACCGAGACTGGGTAATTTATAAAGGAAAGAGGTTTAATTGACTCACAGTTTCACATGCCTGGGGAGACCTCACAATCACAGCAGGAAGTGAAAGAAGAGGTAATCATGTCTAACAGGGTGGCAGGCAAGAGAGCATGTGTAGGAAAACTCCCCTTCATAAAACCATTAGATCTCATGAGACTCATTCACTATCATGAGAACACCACAGGAATGACCTGCCCCATGATTCAGTGACTTCCCACCCAGTCCCTTCCATGACATGTGGAAATTATGGGAGCTACAACTCAAGATGAGATTTGGGTGGGGACACAGCCAAACCATATCATTCTGCCCCTGGCACCTCTAAAATCTCATGTCCTCACATCTCAAAACTAATTATGCCTTCCTAACAATCCCTCAAACTCTTAACTCATTTCAGCATTAACCCAAAAGTCCAAGTCCAAAGTCCTATCTGAGACAATGCAAGTCCTCCTGCCTATGAGTCTGTAAAATCAAAAGCAAGTTAGTTGCTTCCTTAATAAAAAGAGGGTACAGCCATTGGGTAAATACAGCCATTCCAAATGGGAGAAATTGGCCAAAACAAAGGGGCCACAGGCCCCATGCCAGTCTGAAATCCCACAAGGCAGCAATTGAATCTTAAAGCTCCAAAATAATCTCCTTTAACTTCATGTCTCACATTCAGGTCACAGTGGTGCAAGAGGCAGGTCCCCATGGCCTTGGACAGTTTCACCCCTGTGGATTGCAGGGTACAGCACCCCCTCCTAGCTACTTTCACAGGCTGGTGTTGAGTGTCTGTGGCTTTTCCAGGTGCACAGTGCAAGTTGTCAGTGGATCTACCATTGTGGGTCTGGAGTATGGTGGCCCTCTTCTCATAGCTCCACTAGGCAGTGCCCCAGTGAGGACTCTGTGTGTGGGCTCTTACCAACTTTCCCTTCCACATTGCCCTAGTAGAGGTTCTCTACGAGGGCTCTGCAGCTGCAGCACATCTCTGCCTGGACTTTCAGGCATTTCCATACATGCTCTGAAATCAAGGTGGAGGTTCGCAAACCTCAATTCTTGACTTCTGTGCACCTGCAGGTCCAACATCACGTGTAAGCCACCAAGGCTTGGGGCTTGCACCCTCTGAAGGGTGCCTGAGCTGTACATTTGCCCCTTTTAGCCATGGCTGGGATGCAGGGCACCAAGTCCTGAGACCGCACAAAGCAGCAAGGGCCTGGGTTTGGCCCACAAAACCATTTTCTCCTCCTAGGCCTCTGGGTCTGTGATGGGAAGGGCTGCCATGAAGACTTCTGACACACCCTGGAGACATTTCCCCCATTGTCATGGGTATTAACATTTGTCTCATTACTCATGCAAATTTCTGCAGCCAACTTAAATTTCTTGTCAGAAAATGGGTTTTGCTTCTCTATCACATCATCAAGCTGTAAATTTTCCAAATGTTTATGCTCTACTTCCCTTTTAAACATAAGTTCCAATTCCAAACCATATTTTTGTGAATACGTAAAACTGAATGCTTGTAACAGCACCCAAATCATCTCTTGAATGCTTTGCTGCTTAGAAATTTCTTCTGCCAGATCCCTCAATCATCTCTCTCAAGTTCAAAGTTCCATAGATCTCTAGGGCAGGGGCAAAGTGCCACCAGTCTCTTTGCTAAAGCATAACAAGAGCCACCTTTGTTTCAGTTCTCAAAAAGTTCCTTATCTCCATCTGAGGCCACCTCAGCCTGGACTTCATTGTCCATATTACTATCAGCATGTTGGCCAAAGCCATTCAACAAGTCTCTAGGAAGTTCCAAACTTTCCCACATCTTCCTGTCTTCTAAGCCCTCCAAACTGTTTCATCCTCAGCTTGTTACTCAGTTCCAAAGTTGCTTCCACATTTTTTGGGTATCTTTACAGCAGTGCCTCACTACCCAGTACCAATTTACTGTATTTGTCTGTTCTCACACTGCTGATAAAGATATACCTGAGACTGGGTAATTTATAAAGGAAAGAGGTTTAATTGACTGATAGTTCCACATAGCTGGGGAGGCCTCACAGTCATGTGGAAAGTGAAGGACGAGCAAAGTCACATTTTAAATGGTGGCAGGCAAGAGAGTGTATGCAGAGGAACTCCCCTTTATAAAACCAGCAGATCTCATAAGACTTATTCACTATCATGAGAACAGCACAGGAGGAACCCATCCCCATGATTCAATTACCTCCCACTGGGTCCTTCCCACAGCATGTGGGAATTATGGGAGCTGCAATTCAAGATGAGATTTGGGAGGCGACACTGCCAAACTATGTCAGAAGCCTTGGTAAGACACATGCATTTCAGAAGGTAAAAGACAAACCTTACAAAAATTCATTGACCCACCATGTTAGTGACGTATTTAGTAGAAGAGTTTTTCAGGACATGCTAATATACCCTCTTCATGGTAATACATAAAATATTGAATCTCACAACCCTCACTATTAAGAAGGGAGTACAATATCTTTGTCTTAGTTCATTTTCTGTGGTATAACAGGATATCACACTCTGGGTAATTTATAAAGAACAGAGCTTTGTTTGGCTCATGGTTCTGAAGGCTGGGAAGTCCAAGAGCATGGTACTATCATCTGACAAGAGTCATCCCCATGGTCAAATGTGGAAAGTGGAGGAATGTGTGCAAGAGTACAAGACAAAGAGAAGGACCAGGGATCAGACATTTTATAACTTACTCTTGCAATAACAATATTAATCCATTCAAGAGGACTGTGCCCTCATGACCCAAGTATCTTATTTGGCTCCACCTCTAAACAAACACCGTTGCATTAGGGATTACGTTTCCAACACATGAACTTTGCCAAATCATAGCAATCTTGCAGTCTTCTTTAAGGTAGGATATTAGTGGGAATGTTAATCTGATCCATATACAGAGTAATTACTTTTTTAAGCCTGTCAGATTTAAATGGGGACCAAAACAGTAAAAGATTTTGCTGCAGTTCTAGGCTGTGTTACAAGAATAAATACTTTAGTGGAAATTCCTAAGATTTTGGTGCATCTGTCAACCAAGGAGTGTACACTGTACCCAATGTGTAGTCATTTATCCCTCACCTCCCACCACTCTTCCTCTTGAGTCCCCATTATCCGTTATATCATTCTTATGACTTTGTGTCCTCATATCTTAGCTCCTGCTAACAAGTGAGAACATGTGATATTTGGTTTACCATTCCTGAATTACTTCACTTAGAATAACGACCTTCAACTCCATCCAGGTTGCTGGAAATGTCATTATTTCATCCCTCTTAGTGGCTGAGTAGTTTTCCATGGTGTGTGTATATATGGCTATAAACATCTGCGTGCTGCTATATATATATATGTTTATGTTTATACAATAAACATACATAGATGTTTATATAATAAAATATATATGGATGTTTATAGCTATATATATCTATATACATCTACATATTATATATAGATAAATATAGCTATAAATATCTGTGTTCTGCTATAAACATGCCTGTGCAAGTATCTTTGATATAATGACTTCTTTTCCACTGGATACATACCCAGTAGTGAGACTGCTTGATCAATGGTAATTCTACTTTTAGTTCTTTAAGGAATCTCCATATTGTTTCCCATCATGATCGTACAAATTTGCATTCCCACAAGCAGTGTAAAAGTTTTCCCTTTTCACCACATCACAGCAACATCTACTATTTTTTATTTATTTATTTATTTTTTAATACTGGCTATTCTTGCAGGAGTAGGGTGGTATATCTCATTGTGGTTTTAATTTGCATTTCCCTGATAATTAGTGATATTGAGCATCTTTTCACGTTTGTTGGCCATTTGTATATCATCTTTCGAGAATCATCTAACAACCATGTCATTTACCCCCTTTTTGATGGGATTATTTGTTCTTTCCTTGCTGATTTGAGTTCCTTGTAGATTCTGAATATCAGTTCTTTGTTGGATATATAATTTGGGAATATTTTCTCCCACACTGTGGGTTGTGTGTTTACTCTGCTGATCATTTCTTTTTCTGTCCAGAAGCTTTCTAGTGTACTTAGGTTTCATGTATTTATTTTTGTTTTTGTTGCATTTGCTTTTAGGTTCTTAAGTCAAACTCTTTGCCTAAGCCAATGTCTAGAAGAGTTTTTCTGATGTTATCTTGTAGGATTTTTATGGTTTCAGGTCTTAGATTTAAGTCTTCTGTTCATCTTGAGTTGATTTTTTTGTATATGGTGAAAGATGGGGATCAGTTTCATTCTCCTACCTGTGACTTGCCAATTACCCCAGCACCATTTTTTGAAAACAGTGCTTTCCTCACTTTACGTTTTTGTTTGCTTCGTTGAAGATCAGTTGGCTGTAAGTATTTGGTTTTATTTCTGGGTTCTCTATTCCATTTCATTGGTCTACATGCCTATTTTTCTACCAGTACCATGCTGTTTTGGTAACTATAGTCTTGCAGTATAGTTTGAAGTCAGGAAATGTGATGTCTCCAGATTTGTTCTTTTTGCTTAGTCTTCCCTTGGCTATGTGGTCTCTTTTTTGGTTCTCTATGAATTTTAGAGTTGTTTCATTCTAGTTCTGTGAAGAATGATGCTAGGATTTTGAGAACTACATTGAATCTGTATATTGCTTTTGGCAGTATGATCATTTTCACAATATTTTTTCTATACACTCATGAGAATGGGATGTGTTTTCATTTGTTTGTGCCATTGATTAATTCTTTCAGTAGTGTTTTGTATTTTTTCTTGTAAAGATCTTTCACCTCCTGATTATATACATATTTTGTAACTGTTGTAAAAGCGATTGAGTTCTTGATTTGCTTCTCAGCTGGGTCGTTGTTGGTGTATAGAAGTGCTACTAATTTGTGTACATTAATTTTATATACTGAAATTTTACTGAATTCATTTATCATATCTAGGAGCTTTTGGAATTAGTCTTTAGGACTAATCTGTATATGATCACATCATTGACAAACAGTAAAAATTTGACTTCCTTTTCACCAATTTGGGTGCCCTTTACTTCTTTCTCTTTTCTGATTGCTCTGACTAGGTCTTCCAGTACTGTGTTGAATAGAAGGGGTAAAAGTGAACATCCTTGTCTTGTTTCAGTTCTCAGGGAAAATACTGAATAATAATAATGACACAACCTATCAAAACCTCTGAGATACTACAAATGTGGTGCTAAGAGGAAAGATCACAGCAGTAAATGCCTACATCAAAATATCTGAAAGAGCACAAATAGACAATCTATGTTCACACATCAAGAGACTAGAGAAACAAGAGAAAACCAAACCAAACCCTAGCAGAAGAAAAGAAATAACAAAGATCAGAACTGACCTAAATGAAATATAAACAAAAGAAAACACAAAAGATTAATTAAACAAAAAGCTGGTTCTTTGAAAAGATAAACAAAATTGATAGACCATTCGTGAGATTAGCCAAGATAAGAAGAGGGAAGATCTAAATAAGCTCAATTAGAAATGAAACAGGAGATACTACAACTGATGCCACAGAAATACAAAAGATCGTTCCAAGCCACTATGAACACTTTTGCACATATGAACTAGAAAATCTATAGGGGAGTATAAATTTCTGGAAATATACAACCCTCCTAAATTAAATCAGGAAGAAATAGAAACTCTGAACATACCAATAACAAGCAGCAAGGTTGAAACAGTAATAAAAAATTGCCAACAAAACAAAAGAGTCTGCGACTAGAGGTATTCACAGCTGAATTCTACCAGAGATTTAAATAATTGGTACCAATACTGCTAAAACTATTCTGAAAGATAGAGAAAGAGGTAATCTTCCCTAAATCATTCTATGAAACCAGTATCACCCTACTACCTAAAGGGAAAAGGACATAACAAAAAAAGAAAACTACAGACCAACTTCCCTGATGAACATAAATGCAAAAATACATAGATACAGACCAATATCCCTGATGAATATGGATGCAAAAATCCACAACAAAATAATAGTTAGCTGAATCCAACAGAACATCAAAATGATAATATGCCATGATCAGGTGGGTTTCATATCAGGAATGCAAGTATGGTTTAACATCCACAAGTCAATAAATGTGATACATCACTTAAACATAATTTAAGACAAAAATCATATGATCATCTCAATAGATGCAGAAAATGCATTTGAAAAAAAATCCAGCATCCCTTTATGATAAAATCCCTCAGCAAAATTAGCATTGAAGGGACATGTCTCTAGGTAATAAAGGCCATCTATGATAAACCCATAGCCAACATTATACTGGATTGTTTTATTAATTTCCTTTTCAACAGTATGTTTCTAATGAATGGAAACATAACTCATTTTTATTTTGTATTCTGCCCCCTTACTGACTTTATGTATTAGTTCTAAAAGTTTATTTTGTGGAGTTTTTAGAGTCCTCTCTATATAAAATAATGTTATTGGAAAAAGATATTTGTACTACTTCTTTTCTAAGGTGAATGTCACATTTTTTTTCTTGCCTAATTGTTTTCTCTAAGACTTCCAGTACTATGTTGAATAGAAGTGATGAGAGTAGGCATCATTGCCCTATTTATAATTTTTAAGAAAAAGTTTTCAGTTTTTATACCATTGAGCATAATGCTAGCTGTAGATTGTCGTATATGGACTTTGTTATTTTGAGTTACATTCCTATTTTATCAAGTTTGTTGAGAGCTTTTAATAATGAAGAAATACTAAATTTTCTCAAATGCTTTTTCTAAATCTATTTAAATTATCATTTTTTCTTTATTCTGTTAATGTGGTATAATAATTGATTTAATATGTCGAACCATACTTACATTCCATAGATAAATTCCACTTGATCATGATGGTGTATAGTTCTTTTAATGTGTTGTTCAATTTGGTTTGCCAGTATTCTGTTGAGTATTTTTGCATCCATATTCATCAGGGATATTAGCGTGTACACTTTTCCTCCTGCATTGGCTACTTGGCTCTGGTACCAGTATAATGCTGGCCTTGTAAAATGAGTTTGTAAAATGCTGGCCTTGTAAAATGTACTATTCTCTTTTTTTTTTTAAAAAAAAAAAAAAAAAAAAAAAAGAAGTTTGAGAAGAATTGGAGACATTTAAATTTTTGGTAGAATTCACTAGTGAATTCATATAGTCCTGGGTGTTTCGGTGACAGGATTTTGATGATTGCCTCAATATCCTAGTTATAAATATGTTTAAGCTTCCTATTTTTTATGATTTGATAAGCTGTATGTTTCTAAAAATGCATTCACTTTTCCAGATTACTCAATTGCTTGACATGTAATTTTTAATAGTAATTTCTTAAATCCCTTTTTTTTGTAAGTTTCTGTGACATTAGTTGTAATGTCTCCTCTCTCATTTTTGATTTTATTTGAGTCTTCTCTTTTTCTTAGTCTAGCTAAAGATTTGTCAGTTACGTTTATCTTTTCTAGAACCTAACTCAGTCTTTTTAATTTTTTCTATTGTTTTTCTATTCTCTATTTCATTTACACCTGTCCTAATCTTTACATCCTTGCTTCTGCTTACATTGGGCTTAGATTATTTTTTTTTATTGTTCCTTAAAGTGCATACTTAAGATCCAGCAATCCCACCTCTGGGTCTATATCCAAAAAATTAACCTCAGGGTCCTGAAGATATATGCACTCCCATGTTCACTCTAGCACTTTTACAACAGTCCAGATATGGCAACACCTATATGCACATCAGTTAATGAAAGGATAAAGACACCGTAGTAAAAGCATACAATAAAATACTATCCATATTTTTAACAAAAAGGAAATCCTGCCATATGAAACAACATAGATGAACATAAAAGACATTATGCTAAGTGAAATAAACTAGTCACAGAAGGACAAACAGCCTAAGATTCCACTTATGTGAGGTAAATAAAATCATCGAACTCATAGAAACAGAGTAGAATGGTGATTTCTAGGAAAGCAGAAGAGGGGGAAAATGGGGGGTCAATGTTCAACAGGTATAAAGTTCAATTATGTGAGATGAATAAATTCTAGAGATCTGCTTTCCAACATTGAGCCTCCAGTTAACAGTATTGTGCATCTAAAAATTTGTTGAAGGTAGATTATATGTTAAGTGGAATAGAAAAAAAGACATTAGGTTAAAAAGAAAACTAAGGAAATCTGAATTAACAATAGACTTTAATTAATAGTAATATGCTAATATTGTTTCATTAAATATACCCAATATACTTTGGTACTGCAAGATGTTAATAATAAGGGAAATAGTATGCAGGATTTGAAGTGATATGTGAGCTCTCTGTACCATCTTTGCAATTTTTCTATAAATCTAAAACTCTACTCAAAGTCTATTAATCAAAAAATGAGAAAAATGCAATTTGAGACTTCTCTTCATCACATATTATATATAAATATTTCAACAGAAGCAAATTGCTTAGTGACTTGAACCCAGATTTTGATTTCTACTACAATTTTCAAATAAAATGAATCATTGAAGAAATGATTGATTCTAGGATTGGAACATGAAATATGCAAGATGAGATTGGAGCATTTTATAATGCCACAAAGTAAATAAACGAGGAGAAAACACACATATATCCACATAAAAATACTGGATTATTACAAAGGCTGCCTCTGGAACATTTTGATCAACAAAACACAGTAGTATTAAATTCCAAGTCAAAGTGTAAAATGAATATTCATGATTTATATGGACATAACTAAATTTTAGAATAAATACATGGGACAGAATAGACCAATCTCCTGTGCAAAATTTTCAAAAGAATCTATACAGACATTCAGTTCTCAACGAAGTGGAGCACAACTTCATACCCCTTTTCAAGTTGACTGAACGTGATGACTCCTGTCCAAAGAGTACTGAATAAAAAGGGATTTGGGGAAGAGTAATTTTATAGGGAAAAACCTGACAAATACTAGCTCAGCCAAGTGATCAAAGTCAGCACCAACAGTGACAAGTCATATTGATATTATATATCTTTAATATGATGTGATGAGAATGACAATTTGTATTGCTTTCCTCTCAAAAACTGATGTCAGGTATAATCAGGAGAAAAAACACAAATCCATATTGAAAGGCATTTTACACAACACGTGTTAAATGCTCCTTAAAACTGTCAAGGCTATGGGGAAAAAAAAAAAAGGAAAATAAGAAACTCTCACAGTCACAAGAAGCCTAAGGAGTCATGACAAAATATAATGTGATTTCCCGAATTGAATGCTGACATAAAAGGGACATTAGGTGAAAACTAAGAAAACCTGAAAAAGTAACAGATTGTAGTTAATGATGTATCAATATTGAGTCACTTGTACTACACTAATGTAGTACCCTTGAAAAGGGAAACAGGATGTGGAGTATTGGAAATTATCTGTATTATCTGCTTAATATTTCTGTAAATCAAAAATTGCTCTAAAATACAAAGATTATTTTTAATTACCTACAATGTCGTTTGGGGCTAAAATATTATTAAATTCTTAGGGAGGACTTATTGGCTTTTTGCAAATAGCTTTAAAAGTATAATCTGAATAGTTTCCTGTGATGAATATAAATCAATATCATGAGGCAATTTGGCAGCATCGTTAACAGTATTTTTCCTCCCTTTGAGGAAGAAAAATTGCTACAGGAAAAAATAAAATGGCATCCCACATAATAATCCAATTATTGCTATCAGAAATCTACATATGATTGAAAAGTTTGAAATCCTATTTTTTTGAATAGTACATTTCTGAGATATGTGGAAATCAAATAAAACTCTGCAATGGAAGAATTACTATCTACTGCAAATAAAGTCTGTATTTTAACAGAAATAATTTATTTAACTTTAAAAGAGAAAGAATAAAATGACAACAGCAGAGTATGTTCATTCTTAATAAGCACAAGAACTTATTTTTATGATGACCTTACCAAGTCCTAGACAGTGTGATAAGCACAGATTTGCATTCATTATATCATTTGATTCCCACAATTCTATGATATAGTTTATTCACTACTTTCTCCATTATAGCGTGGCTACGGAAACATAGAATTATTGGATAATCTACCCAAATCTTTATACCTAGTAACTAGTAAAACAAGCACAATCTAAGTATCAGGCAAATTGTTTTAATCACTATAATCACTAGAACATATACAGGGTATTGTAAATCCAAGAGAGTACAAAATTTCTTTTACTGCTTTTGAAATAAAAGCCTATTTGTGAATGACTTTTTAAAAGTCAGAGCATTTCTGATTGTGAACCTATAAACCTAGGGAAAGTTAAGCAGACAATGTATATTTTATTGGTTGACATGTAAACATTTGATTATCCTTTCATAGTGTTATAGAACCAGGTCTCTTCTTCCCACATGCAACAAGCCAATCAATGAGACAATGAGTCTTGCAAAAAAGGAAGAGTTTATTCACAAAGCAGCCAAGTGAAGAGGCAGAACAGGTCTCAAAAAGGGTAGAAGGCAGGTGAGGGTTGAAAAATACCTACTGGAGACGACGTTCACTATTTGGGTGATAGGTAAACTAAAAGCCCAGACTACACTAATACACAACATATGCATGTAAGAAACCTGACTTGTACCCCCTAAATAGATATATATTTTTAAAATCTGCCTCCCCCAAAATAAGGCTTAGGGATATTTGTGGGTTAGAAATGTGTGGTCTATTGTGTGGGGAAAAAACATGATTGATAATAGATAGAAATTAAATAATCAGTGATCTATTACAAGCATAATAGGGATTCATGCCATTTCACAGAACATGTGTTTAGAAGTTGTTTGTGTTAGGATGGTGTAAGGGTGGAGTTTTTGGCCCTCTGACATCAAGAAAAAAAATGTTTCTCACATTTACACAGGTTCAATTGAAAGGTTGAGGGCCTCAACCAGTTTGAACTGGACAGATGCTGCCCCAAGTTCCTGAAAAGCAACTGAAGCAACTGCTACTATAGTAACTTATAAATGTTATCAATGAGATGGCCCGTGAAGGTTATATTACAGCACTCAGCAGTGTAGCCTTCAGCTACAGGAGCCATCAGCTTCATGGAAGAAAAAAAAAAAAACACCAAAAAGCAAACCACTCAATGCAATCAAGGAAGGCTGAGTTTGGCAGATCTAATTCGATTAACTTTTTGGTTTTAATAGTGTGCATCAATTAGTCATTATCTTGGCTTCCTTGCTCATTTTGCTTATATTTCCAGAATGATTTGTCATGATACTCGCTAAAACAATTGTTTTAAGCCACTAAGATTACGGTAATTTGATACACAGCAAAAGCTAACTGAAACACAAACGGCTATCATATTTTAAAATGTTAATAGACTTTATTTTTTTAGAGTAGTTCTAAGTTCTCAGCAAAAATTAATAGAAGATAGAGTTTCCTTACATACCCAGCCTCTACAAACTCACAGCCACTTCCCCATCACTGTAACATTTGTTATAATTAATGAACCAACATTGACACATCATTACAACCCAAAGTTCATCGTTTGTATTAAGCTTCACTATTACTCTTGTAAATTCACTGGGTTTTGACAAACATATAATGACATGTGTCTGCCATAACTTTATCTTACAGAACCATTTCACTGCTCTAAAAACTTGGGCTCCACCTGTTCAACTGTCCTTTCTCCCAACCTCTGGTAACCACTGATCTTTTTACCATCCCCATAGTTTTGGGTTTTTTCTAGAATGTCATCAAGTTGGAATCACATGTTATGTAGTCTTTTAAGATTGGCTTTTATCACCCCTTTCTTCATCACACACTTAAAATTTCTCTGTCTTTTCATGAGTTTTTAACACTGAATAATATTCATTGTCTAGATGTACCACAGTTTATTTATCCACTCATTCACAGAAAGACATCTCAGTTGCTTCCAGGCTTTGGCGATTATAAAAACTGCTATAAACATTTATGTACAGGTTTTTTTGTGGAGATAGTTTTCCACCTATTTAGGTAAAACAAAAAAATGCAAACGCTAGCTCATGCTAAGAATATGTGTAGTTTTATAAGAAACCACCAATGTGTCTTCTAAGGTAGCTATACCATTTTACATTCCCACTAGTAATGAATGAAAGTTCCTGTTGCTCCATAGCCTCACTAGCATTCACATTGAAGATGGTTTGAATTTCACCATTCTAATCAGTGTATAGTGGTATCTCATTGCTTTTAAAATTTACAGTTCCCTAATGAAATATGATATCAAACTTTTTTCACACACTTACTTGGCATCTGTATATCTTCTTTGGTGTCTTCAGATCATTTGCCCTTGTTTCAATTGGGTCATTAGTTTTCTTACTGATTTTTTAAGAGTTCATATTATATTTTGGATACCACTCCATTTTCAGATATGTACCTGGCAAAGATTTTCACTATGAATTGTCTTTTCATTTTCTTAATATTTTTCACGGAAGTTTTTTTTTTTTTAATTTTATGGAGTCCAGCTTATCAATCACTTTGTGCATGGATTGTGCCTTTGGTGTTGTAACAAAAATGACATCACTATACCTAAGATTTTTTTTCCTGTTATCTTCTAGGCATTTAACAGTTTTAAATTTTACATTTAAGCCTATGATCCATTTTGAGTTACTTTCTATGAAGGGTGTAAGATCTGTGTCTGAATTCACATTTTTGCATGTAGATGCCTAGTTGCTCTGTAACTATTTGTTGAAAAGTTTTTCTCTGTTTATCATCTTTGCTTTTTTGTCAAAAAGATCAGTTGGCTCTATTAATATGGGTCTATTCTGGGCTCTGTATTCTGTTCCATTGTTCTACTTATTATTTTATCAATATCACACTGTCTTGATTACTGTAACTTTATAGTAAATCTTGAAGTTAGGTAGTGTCAGTCTAACTTTGTTCTCTTTCCATATTGTGTTAGCTATTATGAATATTTTATTTCCCCATATAAACTTTAGAATTGGTTTGCCATATCCACAAAATAACTTTCTAGGATTTATACTAGGATTAATGAGTCTTCTTATATATGAACATAGAACAGTTCTCCATTTATTTAGTTCATTTTTTATTTATTTCATGAGAGTTTTGTAGTTTTCCTCATGTAGGGTTTGTTCATGTTTTTTTAGACTTACATCTATCTAAGGTTTTATTTTTTTTAAATTTTTGGTGCCAATATAAATATGATTGTGTTTCTAATCTCAAAATTAATTTGTTCATTGCTTGTATATAGGAAAGTGACTTTTGTATACCAACTGTGTATTCTGTCACCTTGCTATAATCACTTATTAGTTAAGAGATCTGATTTGCAGACTCTGAGATTTTTTCCACAGAAAAGACTTATCTATGAACAAAGACAGTTTTATTTCTTCCTTTCTAATCTGTATTTTTTTATTTCATTTTTTTTGTCTTCTTATATGTCTTAGTCCATTCAGGATGCTATAAAAATACCATAAGCAAAACTAAGTAGCTTATTAACAATAGAAATTTATTTCTCGTATTTGTAGAGGCTGAGAAGTTCAAGATCAAGGCACCAGCAGATTCAGTGTCTGGTGAGGGCTGACATATTGGCTCGTGGATGGTTGTCTTTTTTACTATGTCTTCACATAATGGAAGGAGTAAATGAGCTCCCTTGGGCCTCTTTTATAAGGGCACTAATCCCACCCATTAGGCTTTACCCTCATGACCTAATCACTTCTGAAAGGCTCCAACTTTTAATGTCATCACCTTGAAAATTGGGATTTCCCATATACACTTTGAAGGAATGCAAACAGATCACAGCTTTGCATTAGCTTAGACTTCCAGTAAAATATTGGAAAAGAGTGGTGAGAGGGGTCATCCTGGCTTTTTCTTGATCTTAATGTGAAAGCTTCTATTTTCTCACCATTAAGTATAATATTAACTATAGGTTTCTTTGTAGATGTTCTTTATAAAGTTCTCATCTATTGTTGATTTTGTTATCCATTTCTCATTGAAATTTACTCCCTTCTCATTTTATTTTTGCCACTGATACAAATGGACGATGGGAATAGGAGCCAGCATCAAAAATATTAAAACATAAGTACATGAAGTAGAAGTATATGAAGTCAGCACCTAGATCTGGACTTTTCAAAAATATGTTCCTACCAACACATATTTGTTTGCTTTATATACGATATTTACACAATATCTCACTGGTAGGAACAAAGTTGTGAGAATCCTGATTTCTTTCACTCATTTTATGTAACTTGTGCATCTGGAAAGTTAAAAGCTGACTACATTTTAATTCGCTTAAAGGTTAGCATAGCCTTCCTTAGTTTCTCTGCCTCAAAATGTCTACCCTAAGTTACATAGGGGGGCAAGAGAGAATTGATTAAGCAGTAGTATTCCTTAGTTGCTTTATTCGAGAGGCAGGAGAATATCTTCCGAGTGCTAACTTTAAGAAGAAAATGACCTTTTTCACCAAATCATACTTTAAGTTGTAAATTGTCTTCCAGTTTGTAGAGGATGCACATTAGAGAGGAGAAAACAGAAGAGATAGCTTAAAGACCAAGAGCTGAAGCTGAAATTTCATGTAGCCAGTCTTGTGGGAAGAAAGTAGACAGCCAGATTTTTTCAAACTTCATTGGAAGGAAGCAAGCGGTCTTGACAAATTGATTTTTCAAGAATCTATACTAAAAGCACTTACTTTAAACAAATCCATAAACAAAAACTAGGCTCATTCGGCCTCTAATAAGGCCTTAATAACAATGACTGATAGTAAATACAACACAACTACATAGGGTACGCAATAGGAAGAAAATTGAATCCAGTTCAGATCAGAACGCTTTCCTCATTCATATTGGTTAAAGTTTATCCCAGGTGTTTGGTGAGGAACTGGAGACTGACTACACAGCTAACACAGATCCTCAATGGATCATTACATAAGTGCATGAACCTGTACTTTAAGCAATATACAGTCTGGAAGCCACACTCTTCACAAATTACATGTACACTTTATCACACACACACATGCACATACAAAGAGACAAAATTCTTCAAGTGTTGTCACATAGACATGAGGGTACCAGGTAGAGACCACAGAGTCTGGTGTCTAAATGCAGCAGCAAAATTAGGTAAGAACTCCTTCATGTGTAGTCTTTATTATTTTTTCCACGACTTTTCATATCTTGTCTGTGTGTTTGGTGTCATACAAATTTGCTGGATCTTTTAGAAAGAGGCTAAGTTTGTCCAATGTAAAATAGCCAGCTACTTAAACAATATGTTGAATATAAAAAACTGACTTTTTCCCACTTCTTTCTATTATTAGGTAGAAATAAATATATAGTTATACAACTTATATATTCTTACTTAAAGCATATTTTTGATAGACTGATTTATAAAAATTGTTACATATTCTTAAGACAATTATGTGTAAATTCTTACTTAAATCATACAAATTGCTATACAAAGACAAATTACCAATTACCAATAAATTTTCAGAAAATAGAACTCTACTTTGAACAGAGCAGAAAAATTAAGAACTTAATCTGTAGGACCTATGTTTATTACAGGAACATTTAAAATAAGAAGACAAAGCTGGGGGAAAAAACTCACCAGTGCATGAATGGACCTACAAAATTCAGGCGGAAAAGCTATTTTCAACCTCTTAGGTAAATGATCCTCTATTAACTCAAGGTGATTATAATACTTATCTCTTTCAATTCATTGTTCCTCAGAATATAATTTTAAAGTTTAAAACTTTTATTCTGACTTATAAAAATAATATCCCGAATTTTTTGATGGTAGATTATGGCTTCACTTATTGTATCTTGCTGTTTATACATTGTATGTTTTCAACTTTTTATATTCCTAGGATCCCAAAATAAAAAAAAAAACACAATCAAATTTCTTTTGTTGCTGTGATTTTAGAATGTTCCCAGGAGCACAATCATTCTAACTGACTCTCTCTCACATGCATAAGGGTATCTCAGAACTTGTTATATTTTTATTAATAATAAACCATGGGACCATTTTTAGGCTTCTTAAAAATCCAATTTGTAATTTTTACCTTATTAAGCCTTTCATAAGTGCAATTAGCACAATCACTCCTATTAACTCATGCTGCTTTTCTTGCTATCAGTAATCAAAGTAAGCCAAAAACATTTATAGAATACTCTCATGATTGTTGTCTTTTTTTAAAAAAATAATGTATTTCTACCTTTATAAAAAGCTTGAGATGAAAATTTATCTTTATAAATGTATAATATATGAATACGGTTCCATGAGAAATGTGAGAAGATACAGTTCTAATACTGCCTGATGATAATGGTTATTTTACAAATATAATACCTTGTATGATTCCAAACACTTTACATACTTAATAGACTTACTGCTTTTAAAAACTCTGATATATATGTAATTTTATCTATTTTTCCAATTGAGGCACTGCAAGCACAGAAAGGATGCCCAAAGTCATATAGCTAGTAAGCAGCAGAACCAGGATTCACACAGAGGCAGTCTGTTACTACAGTGTGTGCTCTCAATGTCTCAATGGCTACCTTACATCGCCTCTTCTTCTTAAAATAGTCTTGATATCCCACAGTTGTACATATTTTGGGAGTACGGGTAATATTTTGATACATATATAAAATGTGTACTGAGTAAATCAGGGTAATTGGGATATCCATCATCTCAAATATTTATGCACCATCTCTTCTGATGTGATCTGCATTCATACAATTCATTTCACCTATAACGTGATGTGAATGATCATATTTCCTTTCTAGTAAAAAGAAAAATGTTATCAATGATAAAGAAAAGCAAAATTTAGTAAGATCTTTAGGGGAAAAAAGGAGGAAGAAGAGAAAAGTAAAATGAGATCAAAGAAGAGAGGAAGAGATAGAATGGCTAGCAAATTTACTTTGACATCCATTGGAAAATATATGATTATTTAAAAAATATTAAAATGTGGAAAAATGCACCAACAAAAACATTACCATATTTTTGTACACCAAATTCTTTAGTGGAGAAATGTAAAAACAATCATTTACCTTTCTGATGTTGGGATTAAACTATTATTTATATTAACCGAGAAATTAAAGAAAAATATTTTATAGTACTTACTGAAGATAACATTTAATCATAGCGATGGTGAAGGACAAATTAAAGAAGAGGAAAAAACCCTCAAATCATCACAAGTCTTGATTTCCTTAGAGGATTATTGTAATACTACTGGTCAACAGGTGCATGATACAAATATGACACACCAGTTTTCAGAATCACATGGAATAACAACTGTAGAAACATTCTGGGGTTATAACAAATTGAAAACTATCTATAAAACATCAATAACAGCAAAACAGCTAGATATAGTCTGAACAGGAATAAATAAATCCTAAGCTTCTATATGAAGTATTCCTAGTGTTTCAATTGAATATTGAATATAATTAAGCTAGTATTTTGTTTTAAACTCTAAACGGCCTCTCAGATACTACACCAGAGAAAAATGTATTTGCTAATGAGGTCTAATGTCTGATAAGATGCCTCCATTTAGAGCTTCTTCTTTGTTTGAATAATTAGCATTCACAGAATATATACAGGTCATTGTTTTTCATTCTCCTGGCACCTCTATCCACCTTGTCTTAAGGGCACCTGCAAAGCTACTTCCGCCTGCCACTCCAAAATTTCCACAGACACATTTCTTCTGAGGCATTACCTGTCACTCATCTCTTATTTCACACCATTTTGATAGTGCTCAATGTAAGTCTAGAGCTGACTGCAGCTATTTCCCACCTCATATAATATCACAGAGGGAAAGCTTTTCTGCCATAAAAAAGTGGAAATGAGGCCTAGATAGAAAAAAAACATTTTTCTTATGTCCCTGTTTTCTAATTACATGATTCATTAAATTCTAGTTTTTTCTAAACTAGCCTCAGGTTTTTTTTGTCACTTTTGAATAAAGGGGTAGGAAAAGAAAGGAGAAAAAGATATTTTAATTCCAATGACAGATTATTGAAAGGCCCTAGGCCAAAATAATATTTTATTGATCTTTCATCATTGTTTTGTTGCCTTTATAATCTAACATTGAGGAAATATGTTACATCCAAACTAAAAATGGCAGGAATTTAATCATAACAAGATAAAATGTAGCATTAATTCCTACTCTCCCTTGACTGCACATTCTGAAAAATTTCAGGTTTCCACCAAATTCTGGGAAACCTCCACTGGACTCTCTGATGAGATACCACTACCACTCCAAACACCAGAGAATGCAGCTGAACTCAGTGTCAGCCTGTGCATCATGATATTTCGTTGCCTCATAATCCAAAGAGCACATGTTTTAGATGCCATTAAAGCTGTAGTGTCTTCAAATAAAGTATCCAGACTTCATCAGGGTCAAGCAGAATCTGAAGAATGTGTTAAAATTATATATTCCTCATATTTTGCCCAGACTTTCTGAGACATAAAATTTTGGGAGGTTAAATAGTTTTGTGATAAAGCTTCTTATGAGACTGTAATATTCACTTCTGATTAAGAATATTTGCCACATTTTCTTGCTACATGTTCCTCAGTTACGTGTAAAAAAAAAAAAAAAAAAAAGGTTAGCTCTATTCTTAAACTAGCAAGAATCTAAAAGAAACTAGATAACCTGGAGTTTGGCACAATAGTGACACTCAATAAATATGTATTTGTTTTAGTCTATTTTTTGCTGCTATAACAGAACACTACAGACTGGCAATTTAAAATACACAGAAATTTATTGACCCTTACTTTGGGGGTTCAGAAGTCCAAGATTAAACCTTTGGAACCTGATGAGAGCCTTCTCATTGGGTCCCAACTTAAAGAGAGGCATCAGAAGGGCAAGAGGTGGGAGAGGGGGCCAAATTTATACTTTTATGAAGAAGCTATTCCTTTAGCAAAGTCACGAAATCATTTATGAGGGTGCTACCTCCATGGCCCAAACACTTCCCATTAGGCCTTGCCTCATGTCCCAACACCTCTGCACTGGGGATCAAGTTTCCAACACATGAACTTCAGGGGACACATTTAAACCATAGTGTTATACCTCTGGCTTCCAAAATGTATGTCCTTCTTACATGCAAAATATATTCACTCTATCCCAAAAGCCTCAAAGTCTTGAGTTTTTCCAGCACCAACTCAAAAGTTCAATGTCCAGAATCCCATATAAGTTGGATATAGGTTCAACTCAAGGCATAATTTATCCTGAGGCAAAGTCACTTTGGCCATCGAGTCTGTGAAATCAAACAAGTTATCTACCTCCAAAATGCAACAGTGGGACAGGCACAGGATATACATTTACACTCCCAAAGGGAAAAACAGACAAGGAAAGGAGTAACACCCTGTTTCCAGGGTGGGGTGCAGTGGTATGATCTTGGCTCTCTGCAACCTCTGCCTCCTGGGTTCAAGCAAGGCTCCTGCCTCAGCCTCCCGAGTAGCTGGGACTACAGGCATGTACCACCATGCCCAGGTAATTTTTGTATTTTTAGTAGAGAAGGGGTTTCACCATGTTGGCCAGGCTGATCAACTCCCAACCTCAAGTGATCCACCCACTTCGGCCTTACTAAGTTCTGGAATTAAGGCATGAGCCACTGCTCCTGGTCCTGGCTCCTTTCTATAGGTACTCATCTCCAGCAAACAGTGACTTGGCCAAACCTTTGATTTGTTCCCCTAAAGATGCTTTTTCACTCTTTACATGGCCATGTTGTAAATTTTCCAAATCTTTTCACTGTGCATCTGTTTTGATCGTAAGGTGTGTCTTTAAATCATTTCTCTCTCCTCTCACATCTTTACCCTATGCAATTAAAAGTAGTCATGTAGCTCCTTCAATATTTTGCTCATTAGAGATTTCTTCCACCTGATATCCTAGTTCTTTTGATCACTAACTAGAATTACCCTTTATGTTTTATTCATGGCAATACAGGCTTTCTCCGGCACTGCTTTTTCAAACTCTTCCGGACTTTCCTTATTACCTCATTCCAAAGATATCTATTTTCAGGTATTTGTTATAGCAACATTCCACTCTCTGGTACCATTTTTTATTTTAGTCCCTTTTATGCTGCTATGACAGAATATCACACACTAAGTAATTTAAAAAGAATAAAAATTTATTGGCTAACAATTATGAATACTGGAAAATTCAAGATCAAGTTGCTGGCATCTGGCAAGGGTCTTCTTGTTGTGTTTTAACATGGCAGAAGGCATAACATTGGTATGATAAAGGGAGAGGAGGATGCCAAACTTATCCTTTTCTAACCCACTATCATAACACATTCACTTCCATAAGAAGGGTGTTAATCTCTATGGGGGCGGTGCCACTACGGTCCAAAGACATCTCTTTAAGTCCCACCTCCCAACACTGCCACATTGAGGATCTGAACTTTTGAGAATACATTCAAACTATAGCAATGTTATATAAATAAATAAATGAATTAGCTATATATTATAAGTCACCACTAAGGTGATTAAACTGCTTTTTAAATTTTTTAGCAGCAAGAAAGCAACAAAATCTTACTACTGTTAAGTGTTTCTATAAAATATAACACTGGCCCTAGAATAATGTAGCATCTTTTTAATCTTTTTTTCAATCAAAATAAACTACTAGACTCTAAGCTACTTTTTAGTTTAACATGTATTTACTATTCACCTATTGGGATGATGCATGATGGAGGAGTTGGCAGAATTCGGTATGAACCAAGGGGCATAAAAATGACTAAAATAAAGACAGTTCCTGCAGAGCTTATAATCATACATTTATCCTCAGTTACTTTTGTCCAAAATAGGCAGCTCTGGCCAGGCCTGGATGTGAATCATATGACCTAGGATGGAATGCACAGTGATTATTAACCACATCTCAAGAGAATGAATGTTAAACAATTGCCAAGGGAGAATGTTATGTTCAATTCAATTCAGAGAACTATGCACAAATTATATCTCAGAGAAAGTGTACCTGCAATAGTCTACTCACAAATCTGAGAAATAACTAATATTTCATTTCTCTTCCAAAATGGAATTTACCATGGTAAAATTTTAATCATGTAATTTGTAAGAAAATGATTCATATCTAAGACCACAACTTCCATCTCATATAATTTATTTTTTAATTCAACGAAGACACAGAATAGTAAGCAACTATTGTGTTTGCTTGTCAAGATACATAATCCATTCTTCCTTCTCATTTTTATTTGGGGAAGTAAACCTTCTCCTCTCTCAATGCCACCAGTGCCAAAAGTTAGACCAGTACCAACGATTACAACATATTCATTGTTATATATAAACTGTAGCTGCTTGTGATGTTTGTCAGCATACTAAAGAAGTCTATATACAGAAGAAAGCAGAGGCGAGAGACAGAGGAGAAAGGGAGAAATGGACAGAGAAAGATACTATTTGAGGCTTTGGTTTGATTTTTATTTGTGCTTAGTATAGATTCCTGCCTTTAAATCTCTTAGTTATGTGAGCAATATTAAATTTCTCACTTGGTTGAAAGAATATTTGAAGTCCTGTTACTTGCAATAAATAGCACAAAGGTTTGGGGACTTGTCTGGATCTCAAAAGTAGTTCAGGATGTCAGTTTCTGCCTCTTGATTCCTGAAATTCTTTTATATAATAAGTATTAAATTTGATACCTCTGGGGAGGATAATAATGTGAATTATTTCAGTGATGCCACCAAAGTAGGGTATCATCCAAATGAGTACACTTTTAAAAGGAAAAAGCAACCTTAACAAACATTGCTTCAGAACAATAGGCACAAACCAAAACTATCCAAAGGGAAACTGAAATGTATGGTCAATCACTTTGGCACTTACACCTTTTGTTTTACACTCAGCATATGGAGATAAAACTTTTTCTATCACGTGATTGTTATTAGGATCCAATGATATGCTGACTAACAACAAAGTTGAAAACCAAAGTGTTCCCTGTTACTTTTTATTTTACTGCATCTGATTTTAATGAAAAGCAAGGAATAGAAACAAAAATAGAGAATGCATCATGAAAACTGGCAGAGAGAGACTGTAAACACTGAGAATGATCTTTGATTTTCTTCAAGGCATCAGTAGTCTGTTTTGAAGACAATGAAAGTGCGTTGCAGGAGAGTATTGGCACAGCTCCTGAGTCTTTGTAATAATTACATTTTATAAACATTTCCCTCTGGGAAATTGATCATCAGACAGCAGGCATCCTGCACGCTTTATTACCCAAAGTAAACTCTGGACCACCAGTGATTCATATAACATTATGCCTTCTACCTATGAAAATATCTATAAGGAAATCTTATATTTTTAATTAGTTTTTACTTTCTTATCTAAAGACAGGCTGGTGTGGATGGGGCAGGAAGAGGTCAGAGAATTTGGAACCGAGTAACCGTTCTGGCACTAATTACCTTTGTGAAACAACTTTGTAATCCTTGGTTTTTCAAGTGTGGTTTTCTACAATGAAAGGGTCAGAAAACTGCAGTAGAGGCATAAGAATAGATATTCTGTTGTCAAACCAAACGTATTTCAACATTTGGCTCCATCCGTTACCTGGAAGCATCATTTATGGTCTCTAAACCTGTTTCCTCATCTGTGAAATGAGGATAGCAATAAAAACTAACTTCTAAATTTAAGTATTCAATGAGCTATTACTTATAATGCATATTATATATACATAATAACTTTGTTTTTAAGCTCTTCAGGCCCTTTCCACCCATCACATTGTATTGTTCAATTTTATTGCAAAATGAAAAGTTAGTCTGAAGCTAAAGCAAATGGTCATTACGTAGTTTTGATATATTCTTCATGTGACTATCAACCTAACAGGTACCAACTCTAGCTTCCTGACCTAAGAGAGGTGACTTATTTCTTGTTTGTTACCTTGAAGACACGTTTCAATGTGCAGATTCATGACTCAGCATACATATATAGCTTTGGAATAGATCTAGTTAAATATCTAAACTTAAAACTAATATCCAGACAGAAACCACCTGTTCCGTATTTTCTCCGTCTCTTAATTCCATTCAAATTGAAATTTTCAGTAGAAATGGATTCAGTTGCCAAATTCATCACCCATTTACTATTTCCAAGAAAATTAATTCACTCAGTTTATGCTTATATAATATTGTTTAACAACTTTTAACTGAAGACAATCCTCAATTTTTTTAATGAAGTTGTTGCTTTTATTTTTTAGAAGTAAAGGGATTTTATGTAAAATAAGACTCATCAGCAGTTTCTTAAAACTGTCATTTTAGTATGGATATATGATTAGTGATTATTTCATCTCCATTCTAAATTTTTAAAATTCCATGAAATCTAGTGCAAATATAATGGCTCAAAATCATTAGACATGCATAAAACTAGCATAATGCAGGCTATTTGAATATTTTGTTTCTGTATTCCTCACCTATACAGCTTTATAGATTCAACATTGATTCAGTAGATATTATGTCACTCAGAGCTGTGTGTGTATGATTTATCCCTAGTATATAGGACTTATTTTAAAGGGAGAAAGAAGAAAAAACAAACCAGTAAGAATTATGAGATTTTTTCCTTATTCTTCTAAGCTTGCTGTACAGAGCACACTCAACAATTTATAATTCTCTTTTTAATTGAAGAATTTTTATGGCACTTAAAATTGTAGGGACAAACACTAGATTATTGATTTAAAAATAAAATAAAAATTTAAAACAATGTGCCCCCCAGTCTAGAAGAAAGGTTATTTAAACGAACTCTACTTAAAATTATTTTTTAAAATTCATATTAAAAACAAAAAATTCTGAAACTTTGCAAAATATACCAAAGAAGACCCTCAAACACTCAGTTTGGTTCCTTTGATGCTTTACGGTCCTTTTAACATTTATTCTTATAAATATATACATTTGTAATGTTGTATATAAATTATGGAAAACGGTTTTCACTTATATCCATCAGCTTATGAATTATTTGACACCTAACCCAAAACTCATACAGATCTAAGAAAAATAGAAATACTGTGGTCAGACTAGAAAACCAAAAGCATCAAAATAATAAAGAAAAACTATCTGCGAGACACCAGAAAGCGTAGGGCTACTGTCACAAAGAACAGATGCTGATAAAAAAGCTTAATCAAAAGCCGACAAAGGCATCACAATCACAGTGTAAATATGATCATATGCAGCTATGGCTGTGCAAAGATTTAAAAGTTGAGGGAATTGGCTTTGGAATTATTGAAGGTAGCCCAGTATGAGGAAGAACACCAATTTAGGAATTACGAGACCAGAATTTCATGTTTAAGGTTAGGGCTAACTTGGAGTTTAAGCTAAGATACTCATTTAATGTAGCTTGGCCCAGAATCCACACTCATCATGCAATGAGTTGCATTTGGCATCAGACAAGCAAGTTGCATCATTCCTGAGCTAAAAGGAGAAGCCTTGGGGGTAGATAAAGGTTGGTATGGGAAAGGATCCACTGCTTTTGTCAGATTTTAAGGAGTCTATGATTCCTAAATGCTTAAGAATGACTTAATTTTTTTCATTCCTGATCTTAGAAATATTAATCCTATGTGAAAAGTTCATAACTAAACAATTTTCAATCTTTTAGCCATATTATGCAGTAAACTCATGATGATAATTAAACTGCATCATAAAGAAAAAGCAAGAATATCTGAAAGTTATTGAAAACCTGTGTGAGTAAAGGCAATGTGCCATTTCAGAATCAATTGTTTTGTGCTGTTCTATGAAACAGTCTAGTTCCGTAAAATTTGATGTTTTCATAATTAACTGAAAACAGAAAATTAACGTTCGGTAAATGTTATGATTTTATTATTCACTGCAGCCATTGATCTTATTAGTTTAAAATATGTAAATAATAGGCATCCCATGACAGTCCCAACAGATGTTTAGTGGAGTTTCAGTCTGCAGTTACATCTCATCAAGAGGCTGACCTAGATTCGCAAATGTCTTAGAGGGTTTAAACAAATCTGTGCTCACCAGAATTGCGGGACTCTCTGTGGCACTGTCATCATTGAATTCATTCTCATGGGACTCTTTGGACAGTGGGTTTCTTTAGGAGACATTTGACTAATTGGATGAGGCACTAAATTCATTGGTGCTTATCCAAAGCATTATTAAATCCTGCAAAATTATTTCTAAGCAACCACCCGCCAGAAAACAAAAATCTGTCATTTTTCTAATTTGTATATAGAATCAATATTGTATCCTTTTTCAGCTAGAGCTTTCAGATATTATCTGTCACTCTCATAATTTCAAAACGTACTTTTTTCATATTACTTACAAAACTACATAAATTATAGAACCCCTTGCTGCCTGAGGTGACAAGCAAAAGAAAGGATTTTATCACTATTACTATTTCACCCTTTGCTTTTCATATATCCTTGACCACTAAAAAATGCTGTTCTTTTACAGAATATAGCATGAAATATATATTCCTTAATTTGGATGAAATTTGCTTTTTGTGCAAAGTCATCTATATGAGATGCATTTCATGAGATATCAGAGTGTAATTTTTAATTACTGTATATTGCCCTTTTATTTTTCAACTACACTTCAACAAGTACATTATTGCTTGATATTTTAGCATATCTGTCTTACACACAATAAACTCACTCACTTTTTCCTTTGAACTTTCTTTCATGTCACCCATCTAATTATACACATTATTCCCTGATCATGATATGTGTTCTGCTCACGTTGAGGGAAATCTTATAAGCGCCATAGCCACAGGTTGGAGTTGGAGACACCACTCCCCTTCCCCTCAGCTTCTGTACTCAAGAGCAAAGTTGGTTTAGGTACAGTCCTTCTAGGCCTTTATCATTTATCAGTTACTCACATTTCTTACGTTATGCCAAGACCAATTATGAAACATGTTCTCCAGCCAAAAACCCTGGTGCAGAAATAATCTTCTGACTATGAATTGCTGCATTAGCGCTTTGAGAACTGTAAAGGTGACTTATATCATTTCAACAGTAAAAGCATTTTTAATACAGGCTGTGTTCTCCCAGAGTATTGAAAAAAGTACTAGAAGAGAAAAAGTCAAGTGAGGGGGAAATAAAGCATGAAAATACTGCTTTAGGAAGGATATTATCCCAGTACAGTTTTTACTAAAATGCTTTCCTTCACATGAAAATCCTCTTTTACTGGAAGCAAAGATGTAGGCTCCCCACTGGTTAAAAGCTGACCTCATTAATATGTCATTCAAGGTCCTCCAGGAAGCGTCTTGAGCAAATTCCCAGGCTTTAATGTCTTTTGAAATTTCATATCATAAATCTTGATACGCACTCTCTTGCTTATGGATGATCAAACATATCTCTTGGTTTAATGGAAGAATGAACACTCATTCTATGCAACTCCTCCAACAAAGCATTTTGTACCTTTCACGTATCTTTTATCTCTTTTCTTAAAATCTTGAAAATCCCCATTCTGCTTCATCTACATGTAAACACAACCACCTTTCAAGATCCAGCCAAATATTACCTCCTTGAAGAAGATATTTTTACCGCATTAGAACTCACTATCATGAGGACAGCACCAGGCCATGAGAGACACACTGGCCTGACCCAGACACCTCCCACCAGGCCTCACCTCCAACACTGGTATTACAATACAACATGGGATTTGTCAGGGACATATATTCAAACTACGTCAGTGGAAAAGTTCAATATTGATTATATAAGTTTTCACTTTGCCCTGACTTCCACATGGTCTTTAATGAGACTTTAAGAAAACCCTCTTTTATCCAACACTTATAGAGATCACGGATGTTACCAATTCCAGGGCCTTTTGGGGACTGTATAATGAACTCAGGATTCAGCTTTCTTAGGCCTGTGAAGTCAGTCAATCCCTACTTCTGCTTTGCAGTTCCAAGATGTTACCAATTTGTCCCATCTCCGGCTTTGTCCTTGTCAATATATATCATATAAAAAGCCCTTTTCTCTCACTTTAGTGAGTTATCAGGACAAAAGTGTTTCTTTGATACCTCACCTTTATCAAGAAATCTTACTGTAAAATTCATGATAAGCCCATAACATTTGCAAGTAAGTTTGGGGACCTAAATCCATGACATTATAGCAGCGTGCCTCAGAAAGGCAGCACGGCTGCAACCATGCATTTCCCACAGTGCTCCCAAAAAAAAAAAAAAAAAAAAAAAAAAAAAAAATGTGGTAACCTCTAAGTTGTAGATGTCAATCTTTAACTGAAACTTTTGAAATATCAATTTACTTGAATAGTTTATTAGAACACTTAATAAATACAGATATTTAGGATTCTTTCTTCCAGCAAGAGTAAGCATATTAGATTGGGAAAAGCTTGATTTACGTGAAGCTTGTCAAATCCTGTACCCTACAGTATTACTCTTGAAAATTGAAACACCAGCCCTTAGTTCCAATTTTATTTCTTATAAAATGGAAGAGCATATATTCATAAACCTGAAATGCAAAGTGCTACAAAATGTATAAAAGGTTGATAGTGCATTTACATGCGTTTTGAATACTTTTCATTTAGTGCAAACAGAAACTTCGGTGACGTACGTTTGTCACATGTTTTGGTCAATATCATTGCTTTGAAGTTATGGTTTATCTTCTGAAATACTATGCTGATAGAACTTCTAACCACAAGAAAGCAAATATAAAACCAGATTTTAGCTATGTGAACTTTAAAACTCTAGTCATTTCAGAAAAATAGTAATATCAATGAAAAAATAAATAAAAGTTTCCTGTGCAGCAGTCATGTAAGACACTTGTTTAAACTTTTTCATTTTCACTTGATTGTTCTGTCTTGGTACAAACAGTATAGTTAGCTTATAGATAAAATCTAGGCAAAACTCTAGACAAAAATATGCTGATATTTCAAATTACATTTCTTTTCCTTCTTTACTATGTGTCATCATCACTAGTAACATTCCGAATACAGAAAGTAAATTACTGAATATAATTTTCAACTATGATTTTGTGGTGAGATCTATACAGTATATTTATGAAATACTAAAAATAATTAAGAGGTAGGTATATTATATATTTTCTTGCAATTGCAAAAGTTGGTTTTAATTGCAAAGCTGGAAATCTCAGAGTAAAACACTTGTCATTTGCATTGATGATATCTAATATTAGTGAAGATAAAATGGCAATCCAAAGGTTCTACGTGTTACCATAGGAACTTATAAAGAACATTTTCCATGGGATTCCTTTTCCTTGCATGTCAATCACATACTGCTTTGTAATGTATCAGCTTACCTAAGCTGGAATCACAGTCCCAAAGAATCTCCTTTATGTTCTGAGTTGACTAAAAATACAATTGTTGAGATTTAGAAAGATGAAGCAGATTTACTCTCAGAATGTCATCATGATCAGTGACAGTAATTGTCAGATGCAGACCATGATGAATTTCATCTTGTTCTCACTGTCCCATGGTCCACATCTCTCTTTTCTTTTTTTCCCCCAACTGTCAGCCTTGATAGGAAAAGTGACCCCAGGCCCACCAATGAATGGAGAGGCAACAGTCTTCCATGGACTTCACCACTTCTCCTTTATGTTTCCACTCTGGGAATTCAACGTTCCTGGCTTTGGGAACAAAAGTTAGTTGACTTTTTTCTGATCTTCAAATTCTATCTTCTGACACTGACACTTGCTTTTCCCACAGGTATAGGCTTTATTCTTTCAATAACTTTCTTTTTCCATTACCCTTATGTCTTAGTTGGTTCCCGCTGCTATAAAAATACCTTAGGCTTGGCAATTTATAAACAGTAGAAATTTATTCCTCATGATTCTGGAGCCTGGGAAGCCAAAGATCAAGGTGCCAACAGATTCGGTGTCGGGTGAGAGTTCTTGGTTCACTGATGATGCCTTCTTGCTGTGCCCTCACACGGTAGAAGGGTCAAGCAACCTCCTGTGGGCCTCCTTCATAAGGACACTAGTCTCATTCACAAGGGCTCTGCCCTCAGGACCTATTCACTTCCTCAAAGCCCCACCTTTACTATTACTGCACACAGATTAGGTTTCAACATATAAATTTTGTGTGGCCACAAATCTTCAGACCATAGCAACTCAGAATAATTATATTTCCCAATGGAACCCTAACAAATACAGATTCTTTTTAAAAGGTATAAACTGTGTTTTACTTTAGCTGGGAAATAAATGTAATACATATTAACAAGTTACACCATCTGTAAATATTACAGAAAAAATGTTTTGGTAGTTTGTAATTTATAATAAGTGTAAGGCTCTTTAAAATTTTGAAATAGCACACATGCTGACCCTATATTTTTCTAATTGTCAATTTGAACATTTTATGTTGATTTGTCCTTTATTTGCTTCTTGCAGTTTTGCTACTAAATGGTCATCTTTGTTACTATTTTTTAATTTGTTATGCTATGGCTAGTGTACACAACCAGACATAAACATTCCCTTAAAAAATGATCCATATATTTAGTTCATATTACTAAGACAATTTTAGATGAAAAAAATGCCACCTTGTTGAAATTTTAGAAGTCAAAAATAAATTACATGCACGCAAGACATTATGTTGCTAAAAGATCTTCTAAAACCTTTGCTAGTTAGCATGCCATACTAGCATTCATCAACTGTTTCCTTGACATTATCCCTAATTAATATGACAATTATGTGGTTTGCCTGCATTTTTTTCCTTCTCTTGCACCTAATTTCTTTCAGATTCTGATATAACTACTTTTTTTGAACTCTTGACCTCCACCACCCTTGTTTTTGGTAATGCTTGAAGGACTATTCCTGCTTTATGCTACACCATTTTATTGAGTTATTTTTATAGTTTCTACATGTGTAAAGTAATTATGTCTCCCATGATTCATAAAAATTTGCATTTAAATGCAGTTCCATATGAGAAGAGCATTTTCCAAAAAATTTAGTTTTCTTCAGCTAAAAAATTAAAGAACTATATTAACCACATAAGTTAAAACATTTAAATTTAATTTCATATTTTATAAAATGATTTTCATAAATGAATAAAAAGTCATTACTTTTAATATATGATATATCAAACTAAGCCAGATCAGTGCTTTATAAATTTTATTTACTGTGGAGGGGTAGAGGGAAACAGCCCACCAAAAGAAGTTGTATCTCATTGAAGACAGAGACCATCTTAAGTTTTTGTTTTTAGAGAAAAGTAAATCTTTTGGCTATAATTGAAAAGTTATCAATTTTTATACTAATTTTACTTTTATCCCTTTTCAATGGACAGGCCTAGTAAATATATGCATATGTACTTACATTTGCAGACAATAGGCGAATTCTAGATTCACCACTTCCAACCCCTACCTCTTGGCATTCATGCCTTTGTGTAACTAGCTCCTCTTGAATGTAGATAGACTTGTGACTTACTTCTAATTGACACAATATGGTAAAGGTGATGGGAAGTCAGTTACTCCAGTGATTATGTGATGTTATATAAGCCTCCATCTTGCTAGCAGATGTTCCCTTCTACCTGCCTTGAAGAAGCAAGCTGTCATGTTTTGAACTGCCAATGAAAAGTACACATGACAGGAAACTCCAGGTGGGCTCTAGCAGTTAAAAACAACTACTGTCAACGGCCAGTAGAAAACTAAAGCTCTCAGTTCTACAATGACAAAGAAGTAAATTCTGATAACCATCTAATGAAATAAGAAGCAGATTATTCTCTAGTCAAGCCACCAGATGAGAATGCTTCCAGCCAATCAGGTAAGATCATGAAGCAGAGACCCAGCCTAGTTGTCGCTGGACTGCTGACTCACAGAAACTTGAGATAATAAATGTGTATTGTTTTAAACCTTTAGGTTTATCATAAGCTGTCATATAGCAATAGAGAACAAATATACTTCCATATACACATTTCTATATCCATCCGTGAGTTCTTACTGATAACTTGTATTCCAATCCTACAAGACAGATGATTCTAGCCTTCTTCCTTTCCTTATTTGTGATTTTTTATTTGTATTTCTTTTTGCCTACAGTGAGAAATGCAAGTTTCATTAACCACAGTATATTTACTTACAAATTTATATACACATGTCCATTTTATAAACCACATGAAATGTAAATGTATTACTAATTATGCTTTAATATTTGTATATAGTTATTTTTATCTTTAGCCTGAAAACATCAAATATTTTCTTATAAAGTTTACTAAGTTCATTTCTTCCTTACCTTGTTCACTGTGGTTATGTTAGTTTACTTGTAACAATGTTAGGATCAGTTTTTATATTTTGCATTCTATTTACCTTACATTCTGGTTGATATAAATTACTTATGTATATTTTGAATATGTGAAACATTATATAGTTCTAAGTGTTAAAGCTAGACAAAGAGGTTTACATCATTCCCTCATTATTCCTACTACGTCGTTCCCATGTCCCCGTTTTTGTACCCCATTCCCAAGTAATTTCTACTAGTAATTCATCTCATTAGTTTTTGGATTATTCCTGTATTTCTCTTGCACAAAGGAGTAGTCACAAGGGTATTTTCGTATATTTATTTGTTTCCAGCCTAACACTGACCATTTTGCACTTTCCTTTTAATTTAAACTTAATATGCCATGAAGTTTATTCAACCTCAGTTCAGACATAGTTTCATTATTATTTAGTTTTTTTGAGAGAGTCTCACTCTGTTACCCAGGCTGGAGTGCAGTGGCACGATCTTGGCTCACTACAACCTCCACCTCCAGGGGGTTCAAGTGATTCTCCTGCCTCAGCCTCCCCAAGTAACTGGGACTATGGGCGCCCACCACCACACCTGGCTACTTTTTGTATTTTTAGTAGAGACAGAGCTTTGCCATGTTGGCCAGGCTGGTCTTTAACTCCTAACCTCAGGTAATCTACCACCTAGACCTCCCACAGTGATGAGATTACAGGTGTGAGCCACTGCATCTGCTCTATCATTCTTTTTTATAGCTGTAAAGTAACCCACTGTGTAGATCTAGCATAGTTTAGTCACCTATTTTATGTATGAGTGCCTAGGTGGTTTTCGTCATTGTGGATTAAACAATACTGCAATAAATATCTATGTGCATAAGTATCCTTGTATTGTTAAAAATGTGTTCTCAGGGGGGTACTTTCCTAGAAGTAAGATTACTAAGCTAAAAGGTTATATACATACATAGATATTTTTAGGTATTATCAAATTCCTCTCCAGACGTATGGTGCCTGTTTTCTATCAGATAATTTGGAAAATACCTACTTCCCTACAGCCTCACCAGTAGAATGTGTTGTCATACATTCTTGCAGTCTGATTAGGAGAGAAATTATGTATATGTATGATTTTAATCTGTATTTCTCTAATTATGAATAAATTGGAGTTTTAAAAATAAGATTAGGGGTATTTTCATAAACTTGTTGAGAATTATCTTATGTGTTTTTCCTATTCAGTTTTTGTTCCTTTGTACTTCATCCTTCAAATTATTAGATATATGTGTAAATGCAGATATATACACACTAATGTTAGCCCATAATCTTAACTATATGTTACAAACATTTTCTTTCACTTTGACAGGTATTTTTTTGCTTTGTAGCTTAATTTTTTGTTATGCAAAATTTGCGTCTCTATATGTGGTCAAACTTATCAATTGTATGCTTGTGATTTGGGGGTTACAATAAATAAGGCTTTACAGAACACTGAGATTACAAATAAATTCAATTCTTTTCCTCCTAGAGCTTGATGATTTTGTGTATTTGATTTAGTTAACAGTAGGAATTTGTTTTTGTGTATGTTTTGAGGAAAGAAGCTCAGTTTATCTTTTACTGAAAGGTTCAGTTGCTCAAGCACAATCTTACACAGTTTATTCTTGCCACCATATCTTGAGATACTGTGTTTATCATATACAATCATGTGTCACTTAACAACAAATACATTCTGAAAAAATGTGTCATCATTGGGCAATTGCATGATTATGCAAACATCACAGAGGGTACATACACAAATCTAGATTGTATAACCTACTACACATACACATCTAGACTATATGTATAGCCTATTGCTCCTATGCTACAAACCTATACAGTGTGTTACTGTACTAAATACTGTAGGCAACTGTAATACAACAGTATTTTTATATCTAAACATAGGTAAACATTGAAAGAGTACAGAGAAAATGCATTATATATGAGATTAGAATAGTACATCTGTGTAAGGCATTTACCATGAATGGAACTTGCAGGATTGGAAGTTGCTCTGAACGAGTCAGTGAATGAGTGGTGAGTGAATGTGAAGGCCCAGGACCTTACTGTGCAGTACTGTAGACTTCATAAACACTGTACACTTAGGCTACACTAGATTTTAAAAATTTCATCAATAGCAAATTAAAAATTGCTATCTGTAGCTTTTTTTGTATTATAAACTTTAATTGTTAACTTCTTGACTATTTTGTAATAGCATAGCTTAAAACAGACATACAAGTGTACATAAATATTTTGTATCTTCATTCTATGAGCATTTTTATATTTTTAAAATTTTTTATGTTTCAAACTTTTGTTGTTGTTGTTGTTAGAAATTAAGCCTCAAACACACACATTAGCCTACATATACACAGGTCAGGATCATCAACGTCACTGTCTTCCACCTTCACATCTTGTCCCACTGTGAAGGGCCAATAACATACGTGGAGCTGTCATCTTATAATAACAAAGCTTCTTCTGGAAAGACTTGCTCAAGGCTGTTTTATAGTTCACTTATTTTTTTTTTAATAAGTAGAATGTGTACAGTCTAAGATAACCGTAAGAAATAATAGTATTGTATAGTAAATACATGAACTAGTAACATTGTTGTTTAATATCATTATCAAGTACTATATATTAGATACGTAATTGAATGTGTTGTACTTTTATAGGAGTGGCAGCACAAAAGGTTTGTTGGCACCTGCATAACTACAAACACTTGAGTAATGTGTTACAATGCAATCATTTTCTATAACATCACTAGGCAAGAGGAATTTCTCTCAACTCTATTATAAACTTATGGGACAACCATCATATATACAGTTCATCATTGATCAAAATGTTTTTATGTGGTGCATGACTGTATTCAATTCCCACATGTATAGAGGCTCTAAGTGATGGCTTTCTGTTTCATTCCACTGTTCTGTCTGTTCATGGACCAGTACAACAATGTTTTAATTGCAGAGGTTTTATGATATACTTTAATGACTGGTATGGCTAATCTTTCTATGTAGTTTGGATTTTTCTGTTTTCTAGACTATCTGTGTGTGTCTGATTTTCCATATAAACTTTTAAATTAATTTTCTAACTTTATAAAAGTGCATGTATGTATTAATTGGGATTACATTACATTCATAAACAAACTTAAAAAAACTTTATGTTTGTAATGCTGATGTTTCCTATCTAAGAACAGAGAATGTCTTTCTATTTGTTATCAAAAGTCTTTAAAGTTGTTTCCGTCTTTAAATTTTGAAAAGTTCTTATTAACTCCAAAATAGGTAATCTTGTTTTTTGCTATTGCCAATTGTTATTATATGTGTAAATAAGGGCTGATAATTTTGTTGTTTCATTACCTGATCACTTACTTTATTCTTTTATTGTTAAATCTAGTTTTATCATTTTATTGTTGCTTTTCTAGAGTTTTCCAAGCATATTATCACATTACCTGTAAATACAGATGGTGTTAACTCTTTAGCTATTATGCTTCTAATTTATCTTATCTAATTATATTGGTTCATACCGCTATTAAAATTTTAAATAATAACAGTGTGAACATTTTTGCCTTGTTCCTGACATTAGGAGAAATGTCTCAAGGCTCTAGTGTATTTCCCCAATAATTAAGATTAAGGTATATGAGTGTGCATGTGTGTGTGTGAATGTGAATACACACACATATAAATTTTATATTGTGTGTGTGTATATCTTAGTCCTAAAGCAAGTATTTTAATTATTATAATATGTATCATCTCTTAATTCCTATTTAATAATAGGAATAAATTATAATAATAAATAGTTGAATGTTTTTGTGAGAAATAGGTATTGAATTCAGCACTTACAGAGGTAATTGTATTAAAGCTTACTTTAATTCTATCAATATCATATATGATATTCATTGAGATCCTAATATCAAGCCAACCTTGAATTCTAATAAATACTACTTGGTCAGGATATAGTCTATTCTTGATATGCTATTGAATTCTGTCTCCTAATATTTTATTTAATATCTTAAACTGATGTACATGAATGGTAATGGTTATAGATTTTTGTACTATTTTATAAGATTTAAATGTAATGTTATACTTATTATGAGGATGGGAAGTATTATTTTTATATTCTATAGAATAATTTATTGGTCATTGAAATGAGTTAATCTTTTAAAAATTGGTAGAATTTCCGTGTGAAATCATTATAGTCCTGGTACTTTTTGTTATTATTATTGGTAGAATAATTCCCTAATTTTCCCTTTTGACATTTAAAAAATGTCATCTTTGGATGGTTGTTTCCCTTCCTCAGAGCTTTGAGCACAAGTTATCTAGGGATAGGGCAGACCTAAGGAGAAATCTGTGTTGTTTCACTATTACACTGAAAAATTACTTTTAGATATAATTATCTCTAATGTATTTTGCCATCTCTACAGAAAAGTTTACCCTTTATTTAAATACAGCATAGCCTTCTTCATATATGCCTAGACCATGAATTTACCTACTTGTCAGAGTTTAGGTTACTAAGTCTCTCAAAGTGTCTGTTCTTAGCTTTATTCTCAGAGGTTGTCATATATAGTCAGTGACTGCCTTTCTCCTATAGAAGTCTGAGCATAAATAACTGAAAAATGAGGTAGTATAAAACATCTAGATCTCAACTTAAACAAAATAAAAATATTCAGAATATATATTTACAGTTTTACCAACCAGCAGTACGTTATGTTATCCATGTTTTAAATCTCAAAAACATATCTCTTAAGTACAAATTGAAAATAAAAGCACCTTATAGATTTTGGCTCCATCTGAGGCATAGAAAGAATATGTTATATTTTTGAAAAGCTGTGTTTTCTTCCTACCTGAAAGTATTTCTGTGAGCGTATAAATCATTTAGGATATTATTTTACTCCACTGGGTTGGTGGGGAAGAAACTAAGATGACTTGGTTATACCTCTTCATTTGCAAGTTGATATTGTCAAGCAAATACTAAGTTATCTGAGGAAAACAAAATGCAATAATAATGGGTAGAGTCAATTGGATTATTTACATGGTCCAATAGTAAGAGAATGTATGAGAATATTTTTAAAATGTACTAATGCTCCTGTAACCTCGAACTCCTATGCTCAATCCTCCCACCTCAACCTCTCAAGTAGCCAGGACTACAGTCACAAGCCACCATGCCCAGCTAACACCTTCTCTACCATCCTAGGACTCTTGAGAAACCCCTTCTAGTTCCTCAGAAACTTGTTATGTAGTAGGTGAGGATTTCCCACTCTTAAGCCAGTTACTTCTTTTGATAAAGACAAAATCTCAACCAAACTCTTGTAATCATTTGAAATCCTAACTTAATAATATATATTAAAACTAAAAATAATAGGAAAGACATGTTAATTTGCTTTCCATACGTACTTTTCTGCTATGAGTCCCTGAAACAGTGTGCCTCAATCCTGAGCTGCTGTTGTCTTACTTTATTCATACAATCAGGGAGATAAAAAATTGTTTTGGAATGGGAAGAGTTATAAAATCGAAAGAGAGGAGGTAGGTGCAAGGTAGGCTCATAATTTCAAACCAGAGAAGTAACTAGAATAGTGTATTTATGTATCCATAGATGAAATTATGCTGGGCTGGACATGGTGGCTCATGCCTGTAATCCCAGCGCTTTGAGAGGCCAAGGCGGGTGGATCACTTGAGGTCAGGAGACAATTCTGGCCAACATCGAGAAACCCAATGTCTACTAAAAATACAAAAATATCTTGGCATGGTGGCATGCATCTGTAGTCCCACTACTCTGGAGGCTAAGGCAGGAGAATCACTTGAACCCAAGAGGTGAAGGTTGCAGTGAGCCGAGATTGTACCACTGCACTCTAGCCTGGGCCGTAGAGTAAGACTCCATCTCAAAAAACAAAACAAAACAAAACAAAGCAAAACAAAAAACAAAAACAAGGAGGAGGGGAAGGAAAAGGGGAAGGGGAAGGGGAAGAGGAAGAAGGGGAAGGGTAATGGGAAGGGGGAGAAGGAATACTGAAAAGCAAACAGACTTCCCACCCTCATACCATGATTAGACCAAGATTAGTGAGAGGGCATTGTGACGCCTTTTGTTAAAAAGCATAAGTCATTAGCATTCCTAATTCTTCAGGAACTTTTATTAGAGCACATTAAAAAAATGAAACTTGCTACCCAAAGCCCACAAATCTCTATCCAAACCCCAAGAACTTAAAAAGAAGTTAGTTCCTCCTAATTTACTCACCTGCCTGAATTCTATTTTTTTCCTAAGATTCTGCCCTCTGAGAAAGCTATTTTTAGAATTCAAACATTAATAAAGTGGAGAAAATTAGATGATATGGGAAAGTAGATACAGAGTAGAAGTGATTATGTGAAAACAAACACTAAAGGATAAATTGAACAAGGTATAAAGTATTCATTTTATAAACTGTTCATTACGTCTTGGAAAGTGAATCAGTTCCTCAATGAAGTGAGAGTGAGTTTTTTAGCATTTGGCAAGCTTGTTTTAAGTTCTGACTGTGCTATTTAGTAGCTATTGGCAAATTAACCTGTTTGAGCATGAGTGTTCTCATTTTAAGTTCAAGTTAATGCTTATGTTGTAGTTTTGCTGCAATGTTTAAATGAAGTAATGAATTTTGAAGCCAAGACAATGGCTTTACTCTTAAAATTATTATTAACATTCACATGTATAGCTTATATATAGTTTCTATATTCTGTGACTTGAGAGAATTAGAGACAATTTCAAACAAACATGGGCAATCTCGAGGTGATAAACCACAGAGTACAGAGAGAAAAAATACACCTATACTTATAATACCATTACTCAAATGCAGACACTAAAGGATCCAGATGCAGTTTTGATGCTTCATTAGTATGTAAATAAAGAGAAGCAATTTCACGAGCAAGAAAATGAGCCTATGTCTTAATGGCAAGCTATAGAGTTGCAAAGGATTCACCCTCCAAAGAAAGCAAAGTTATCACTACATTGGCCACATCCTGCGACCCACCTACTCACCTTGGCCAGTTACAGAGGCTGCTCTGACTATAAATAGGACAATGATGCTATTACAAAGGATTCATTTGAATCGTTGATGTGAGAGGTATTGAATCAAACAGCTTTTCTCAAGAGTACATGAAAAAATTAAATAAGGAGGATTTTGGCCTTGCTGTTTTAATAGCAAATCTTTACGCAAATATAAATTATCATATATTTAGAAAATCATCAAATATCATCCACTCCTGCTACCTTCTCTAATTATAGTTCATGGCTTATGTGTTACATGATGCCAATTGAGATACTCTTCTGGTTTTTGCTTCACACTCTCCTAATTAGAACACCTATACTTATAGGACAGTTCTTCTCTTGGAGCCAGGGCTCATGGCTCATTCATAGGACTTATGGTAAAGCATTGTAAAGCAGCCTATTCTCATGCTCAAGCTTTAAATTTGGTACAGATCATTATTTCCTTTTGTCCTCATTATTACCCAGCTTGACCTTCAGTGTTATCTAACATGGTTCTTTATAAATATAAGCATATATTTGAATCACCTACAGATTCTGATTCATAATGTCTAGTTTGGGTCTAAGACTGTTCATTTCTAACAAGTTCCCACATAGTTTCCAGATAATACCGCTGGTCCAAGGATCACATTTTGAAAACTAAGTCCCTTCCCTTTGACTCTTTGTACTCCTAGCTGGCTCATGTAAGCTTTTGCTCCCCTTGGACAGTCACCATTAGACAGTCCCTTATTTTAGGTTTAATGAGAAGAGAGGGGAAGTCAACTCTTGCTCCTTTGTTTCTTTCACCCCTGCAAATTCTACCTGGGTTAGTTTAATATTGTCTTCAAGTCTAGCTAATTTACCTCCAACACCAGTACTAGCATGATCTTATTCAAATAAATGAAATTAAATTGAATCAATGAGTTATTAATTTTCAAATCTAAGAAAATCTAACATTTTCACTTTAATATCTGGTAATATAAGTGGATAGTATGTACAAATTGACAATTTGCAGATATTTCATTAGTGGAATCACATACTTATTTTCAGAATACATTATGAATGAACATAGCTCCTTAAAGTAAAAGGAATATTTTGTTTAATGACTAAATATTAGTCTTTATGATTTAGAAAAATAAATTAAGAAATCTCTCATTACCTTTTACATTTCTAGATAATTCTGATATAGTTGGGGTTTCATGATATAATTTAATTTCAAATTCAATTTGAAAATCAAAGACAAACTATAAAAAGGAACAAACTGATAAGACCTACTATAATTCTAGAGTTCTAGGTATCTAAAAATGTTGTGAGCCCACAGTTTAGTTGCAAAAAATTAAATTGCTAAATATTTTAATGATTTCAGGCCCACAATTTAAATACACAAAAAATTCTATTGACATATTCTTAGCAATTATATGGGTATACATTGTATTAAAATACTCTTGTAGGCAAAATAAACCATAAATTGTGACTCTATATGTAAAAGTCAAAAATCAGTACACAAGTGAGTAAAATGTTTTTTAAAAAGAAATGGAATAATACATATGTGAATTATTGTTCTATACTATACACATTATAAATATTCTAGCTAATTATTTCTAAAAGTTAATACCAGCAAATAAATTTTACAGAGTATTTATTTACTTAATTTTATTATCAGATGAAAAGTAAGCATAATTTGAAAAAAAAAGTATGATAAGGGCACAAACTAATACTGGGATATCAAGTGACACAATTAATTCCTATTTTTTACTTACCTGCAGTAATCCTCAATATATGTCTCTCTAAATGAGCACCTTAAAACTCTGTCAGTCAAGAAAAATCAAGTTGATTAGACATAATGAATTAAAGCAGAATGCTGGATTGATTGTGTCTTGTAGTATCAAACAAAGAATACCAAAATGAGGAAAATACAGAGGAATAGAGGGTCTTAGAGATTAATGGAGGTAGAACTAAGGCATGTCTTGTAAGGTAGGAACCTGATTGTGAGTGGGCAGGAAAAATAACAAAATAACTTTTTATTAATAAGGATAGTGAGATAAGAGTCTTGAAAAAAGAGCATCAGTGAACAAGATATTAAGAATATTTTTAAGAATATAAATCCCTGACATGCAAGGCTGCTTCAACATACACAAATCAATAAACATAATCTATCACATAAACAGAACCAATGACAAAAATCACATGATTATCTCAATAGATGGAGAAAAGGCCTTTGATAAAATTCAACACTGATTCATGCTATAATCTCTCAATAAACTAGGAAGTGATGGATCATATCTCAAAACAATAAGAACTATTTACAACAAACCCATAGCCAATATATGGAATGGGCAAAAGCTGGAAACATTCCCTTTGAAAATCAGAACAAGACAAGGATGCCCTCTCTCACCACTTCTATTCAACATAGTATGGGAAGTTCTGGTCAGAGCAATCATGCAAGAAAAAGAAATAAAGAGTAATCAAATAGGAAGAGGGGAAGTCAAATTCTCTGTTTGCAGATGACATGATTGTATATTTACAAAACCCCATCATCTCAGCCCCTAAACTCCTTAAGCTGATAAAAAATTTCAGCAAAGTCTCAGAATTCAAAATCAATGTGCAAAAATCACAAGCATTCCTCTACACCAATAATAGACAAGCAGAGTGACAAATCAAGAGTGAACTCCCCTTCACAATTGCTACAAAGAGAATAAAATACTTAGGAATATAACTTATAAAATGATGTGAAGGACCTCTTCAAGGAGAACTACAAACCACTGCTCAAGGAAATAAAAGGACACAAACAGATGAAAAAAACATTCCATGGTCACACATAGGAAGAATCAATATCATGAAAATGGTCATACTGCCCAGAGTAATTTATAGATTAAATGCTATTCCCATCAAGCTATCATTGACTTTCTTCACAGAACTAGTTAAAAAAACTACTTTAAATTTCATATGGAACCAAAAAAGAGCCCATATAGCCAAGACATTCCTAAGCAAAAGAACAAAGCTGGAGGCATCATGCTACCTGACTTCAAACTATACTACAAGTCTACAGTAACCAAAACAGGATGGTACTGTTACCAAAACAGATATATAGAGCAATGGAACAGAACAGAGCCCTCCGAAATAACACCACATATCTACAACCATCCGATCCTCAACAAACCTGACAAAAACAAGCAATGGAGAAAGCCTTCCCTATTTAATAAATGGTGTTGAGAAAACTGTCTAGCTATATGCAGAAAACTGAAACTAGACCCCTTCCTTACACTTTATACAAAAATTAACTCAAGTTGGATTAAAGAATCAAATGTAAAACCCAAAACCATAAAAGCCCTACAAAAAACCTAGGCAATACCATTCAGGACATAGGCATGGGCAAAGACTTCATGACTAAAACACCAAAAGCAATTGCAACAAAAGCCAAAATTGACAAATGGGATCAATTAAACTAAAGAGCTTCTGCTCAGCAAAAGAAACTATCATCAGAGTGAACAGGCAACCTACAGAATAGGAGAACAATTTTGTAATCTACGCATCTGACAAACGTCTAATGTCCAGAATCTACAAGGAAATTGAACAAATTTACAAGAAAAAAACAACACCATCAAAAAGTGTGTGAAGGATATGAACAGACACTTCTCAAAAGAAGACATTTATGCAGCCAACAAACATATGAAAAAAAGCTCAGCATTACTGATCATTAGAGAAATGCAAATCAAAACCACAATGAGATACCATCTTACGCCAGTTAGAATGGCAATAATTAAAAAGTCTGGAAACAGCAGATTCTGGCGAGGATGTGGAGAAATAGGAGTGCTTTTACACTGTTAGTGGGAGTATAAATTAGTTCAATCATTGCGGAAGACAGTGTGGTGATTCCTCAAGGATCTAGAACCAGAAATACCATTTGACCCAGCAATCCCATTACTGGGTATATACCCAAAGGATTATAAATCATTCTACTATAAAGACACATGCACATGTATGTTTATTGCAGCACTATTTACAATAGCAAAGACTTAGAACAACCCAAATACCCATCAATGATAGACTGGATAATGAAAATGTGGTACATATACAAGATGGAATACTATGCAGTCATAAAAAAGAATGAGTTCATGTCCTTTGCAGGGACATGGATGAAGCTGGAAACCAGAATCCTTAGCAAACTAACACAGGAACAGAAAACCAAATACCGCATGTTCTCACTCATAAGTGGGCGTTGAACAATGAGAACACATGGACACAGGGAGGGGAACATTACAAAATGGGGTCTGTTGTGGGGTCGGGGGAAAGGGGATGGAGAGCATTAGGACAAATACCTAATGTGTGTGGGGCTTAAAACCTAGATGACTGGTTGATAGATGCAGCAAACCACCATGGCACATGTATACTATGTTACAAATCTGCACACTCAGCACATGTATCCCAGAACTTAAAGTAAATTAAAAAATATAAATCATTCTATCAAAAAGATACATTCATTTTTCATATGTTCATCGCAGCACTATTCACAATAGCAAAGACCCAGAATCAACCTAGGTGCGCAACAATGGTAGACGGGATAAAGAAAATGTAGTGCACCTGCATCGTGGACTATTACGCAGTCATAAATGAAGGAAATCATGTCCTTTGCAGCATCATGGATGTAGCTCCAGGCCATTATCCTAAGTGAATTACATAGGAATGGAAAGCTAAACACCACATATTCTCACTTATAAATGGGAACTAAGCATTGGGTACTCACTGACATAAACATGGGAACAATAAACACTATAAACTACTGGAAGTGGGAGGGAGGAAAGGGAGGCAAGGTTTGAAAAACTAAATATTGGGTATCATGTTCACTACCTGGGTGATAGAATCAACCATACCCCAAATCTCAGCATCATGCAGTATGCCCATGTAACAAATCTGCACATGGACCCCATGAATCTGAAATAAAAGTTCAAATTATAAGAAACAAGACTAATTTTATTATACAATTTTTAAAGAGATTTAAACTAGAGTTTTAGTTTGTGCATAGTCTTATATTCCAGGAACAATATTCCCTAGAGGAAATATCTAAATGTTTTTGTTTGGTCTCATATTATTGAAAATATTGACATAATATGAAAATATGCCTGATACAGTATTGCTTAACAGAGGCACAGAAAAGTATTCCTGGTCCCTTTACTGTTACTTTTAAAAATTGTTTAACAGCTTTGTAGAGCTATAAACCATGTAACAAAATTCTCCCATTTGAAGTATTCAGTTTAGTGATATGTTGATATACTCATAAGGTTGTGTGGCTACCAATAAAATCTAATTTTAGAACATTTTATTTATCCTTAAAATAAATTCAGTAATGTCTTGGAATAGGACTCCCTCGATAATCTTTGATATTCCATGCTAGTGAGTAAAATATCTGATCATAGCCTTTCTGATCTCTTTAAGAACCAAATTCTCTTGCTCTTTCTATTGAGTACTTAGTTGTTGATCTTTGGATGGGGCAGAAATGATGCAGTAGCATCTGAGATCACGCTTCCTAGCAATGAAACAGAAAAAAATACTAAAAGAAAGAATATGATCAGAGTCTCTAATCTACTTCTAAGACAGATGTCACCAGTAAATTAATTAAGAACAGATTTTTTTCTCAATACTACATTCCTATACAAAATATGAGGGTATAGATTTGACCAAATTACTAATTTTTATGTTTATTTCTAGTTTTGTGTTTACTTTTAGTAATACTAATGATATCAGAGAGGTATATAGTGGTATAAATACAAACTTTTTCCTAAGGCAACATATATGGCATACTAAGTGGCTAATATTATATTGAAAGAAAATTTATTTTAAATTGCCAACCTTACAAATGCATGAACCTCTCAGGTAAGAAATGGTATTGTATTAGTAACATTGTTAGTACTCTTACCATTTCTTGATATATTATCCTAATTCTGTAGGCTTCTTGTAGAGCATAAAATGAAGAGACTCTGGGGCAAAAGAAAGCAGAGCAAAATTTCCCTTGTAGCATTAAAGTTATCGCAAAGAAGTTGTATGGCCCATTTTTTATAATTCTTTAATTAAATTACTTTTGGATCTCATTTTTCTGTGGACAGGAATATGAAGGGCCAAAATATATCCTAGCTTGTATCAGGAATCATCCTGATTATAGATACCCATCCCTACCTAACCTGTTATTAGTAGCTAATAGTTTTTTGTGTTGCAAAGTAAGTATATGCACTATTGACCAACTGGTAATTTTTAGATGAAAAGGACCCTATGCAATTATTGAATAGTATTACAATATTTTGCAACCACTCATCGAATTTGTGTTCCAGTGTCAAGTGATAAAATTTGGAGAAGAGATCTCATTGGTTATATCTAAATCAAAGGAGCTAGGAATTGAGCCTAGGTAGTGAGTCTTCCTTGTACTGTCTGTAAAATTGAAACAGCATTTGAATCTGTTCTCCGGCTCTACTTCTGTGTGAGTTTGCTTTCAAAAACTAGCTCTTACAAAAGGTACCGTAGTGCTGTTCGTGCAGAAATTGTATTCTTCATTTCTATGTACGTGATGTTAAAGAGTTTTAAACTCGATTGTTAGCAAAAGAATATGAGCACAAAACCAATAGTGGGTTTGGTTGCATGTTTTAGCAAAATCATAAGCAAATTGAAATCAGGTGTGCAATTTAAACCAAGGTATGACAAAGCAAATTAAGGATAGGATCTTTATAGCTATCATAGTTAAAAAATAACAGGTGTCTATTAACATGCTAAAACCAGAAGCCAACACAGAAGAAAGATAAACTTACAAATCTAGAAGATAAGCATTACAAATCATTGTGTTTGGTCATCTGGATCTTGTTTTGTGGGTATTGGGTGGATGCTATCTACCCCATGTCATTGTGGGTATTGGGTGGATGCTATCCACCCCATGTCATTGTCCACTTGATTTTAAGATCAACTGAATGATTGCCTGATACTTTAGTATTCCTAAGAATCCTTCACTTGAAGTTTCTGGCTGCAACACTTTTCCAGAGATATAAGAGTTGCATGTATCCTTAATTAAGACCCCCTTGGAGTTTTACTGCTATGCCAATTGTTAACAGTATCCAATAAAGTTTTCTTTCTTTGGAGTTTTAGGGTCATTTAATGATTTCCAGACATAAGGAAATGACATTAATCTCTACCTTTAGACTATCTGCCTTGTTTGGAGACATTTGCAGTATTTGACTATGGTTGCTTGTAAAAGGTTATAGTTCATAATTTGAGATAACACTCCTAAGCACAGGGGCTCATTTGTCATTAACTCATAATGGGGAAGATGATAAACTGCAGAAGGAATTGATCACATTTTCTTTAAAGCCAGTGATAAGACTCAGGCAATGAAAATTCAGGTGGCCCAAGTAAAATATGTATGGTAGAAGTTGTTTTGTCTTACTCTACAATTTATTTTCTCCCATGAGCTTTTTTTTCTAATTGCACAACTTCTGCTATCTAGTGTAGGGAAGCTTTTTCCAAAGTTTCCCAGAACTAGTTAATAGGAGGAGCAGGTTGCATAAACAAACATATTAAGTAACCATTATATTAAAGATGAAAACGTTAATTTTCTCTGGGATTTTTTTGTAAATTAAAATATTCCAGATTTCAATGATCAATTAGGGATGAGTAAAAGGGAGATTATCAATTAGGGATGAGAAAAGTGTTTCTAAAATGTATTTGACCATAAAGTATTATATTTCATGAAGAATCCTAGGGGATATAGATCATGAAAAAGAGAAGAAAATAGTTCCATGGTTTGATCTGTTATAGCCCATCCTCAATTTACCCATAATCCAAGACTGGCTTAAGGCATGTACAAAGTTCTTGTGAGATTATTTTGGTCCACATCAACTTCTTCCTGAACTCATTTGCCAATATCACTTGGTTCATTCATTTTCTTGTAATGAAGAATTAATTCAAAAGAATAAGCCTCTTTCCACTGATTATAAATTCCTTGATTATGTTGTATGGTTTAAGATTGTACTCACTAATCTGGATGCATATGGCATGGCATTCCATCTCTGTTCACAGACTGTCTTCTAGAGCAGAAGTCTCCAACATTTTTGGCATGAGGGACTGGTTCTGTGGAAGATAATTTTTCCACAAAAAACTAGATTGGGGAGATGGTTTCAGGATGAAACTGTTCTATCTCAGATCATAAGGAACGGGCAACCTAGATCCCTCACATACACAGCTGACAATAGGGTTCGCACTCCTATGAGAATCTAATGCCACCACTGATCTGACAGGAGGTGGAACTCGGGTGGTAATACTCACCCGCCACTTACCTCCTGCTGTGCACTCTGGTTCCTAATGCTACTGCTCTGTGGCCTGGGGGTTAGGGAACCCTGTTCTAGAATCTTCTATCTGGAATTCCCTGTTTCCATATTTACTGTTTTCATCTTTCTCAAATTTTATTTATCCTTTAAGTTTCAGTAGAAATGCATTTTGTAAATGAAAATCCCTCCAAAAAGAAAAAAAGTCCCTCCAACCCCTAAAATCTCTAATCAGAAATTAATTTCTCCATGTTTTAGAGATTAACAAGTAACAAAACAAGAGGGTGGAAGAAAAAGGAAGAAAAGTAGCAAAGCAGTTATTTATGTTCTTAGATATGTATTTTCCTTTCGTTGGACAAAGAGCAAACCAAGGAAGATTACCAGTGGTAGATGAGTAAGTAGGTGCTGCTGTATAGATACTTGTTAGTAAGTACATTCGGGGTTTATTTTTTAGCTTTTCAGGTAATATCATAGAGAAAAATTAAGTTTCTTCCCCAGATACTTTTATGTTAGCATAACTGCCCAATTGTTTCTCTTTGCCTGCTGCCCAGATAGAGCCAATTTATCAAGACAGGGGAATTGCAATGGAGAAAGAGTTTAATTCATGCAGAGTTGGCTGAACAGAAGACCAGAGCTTTATGACTCAGATCAATCTCTCTGAAAATTTGGAGACTGGGATTTTTAAGGATAATTTGGCAGGTAGGGAGCCAGGGAGTGGGGAGTGTTGATTGGTTGGCTCAGACATGAAGTCACAGGGAGCCAAAGCGGGTTCTTTTTGCTGTCTTTTGTTCCTGGATGGAATCCCAGAACTGTTTTAAGTCAGATGACTGACTTTGGGTGATGCCAACTAATGCATCAGAATGCAGAGTCTAAAAAAATATCTCAAGCACCCATCTTAGGTTTTACAATAGTGATGTCACGTCTAGTAACAATTGAGGAGAATAGAATCTTGTGGTCTCTGGCTACATGACTCCTAAACTGTAATTGCTAATCTTGGGGCTAATTTGTTAGTCTTACAAATACAGTCTGGTCCTCAGGAAAGAAGGGTGTTTGTTTCAGGAAAGGGCTGTTATATTTGTTTCAAAGTTAACCTATAAACTAACGTTCTCTCGAAGTTAGTTCAGCCCACGTGCCCATGTTCAGGAATGAACAAGGGGCAACTCGGAGGTTAGGAGAAAGTCAGTTAAGTAAGATCTCTTTCACTGTCATAATTTCCTCACTGTTATATTTTTTGCAAAGGTGTTTTCAATTAAAGCAGTATTGGGGTAGGAAAGAGATATAGGTTGAAATTCATCTTTTATAATTGAGTTTAGACAGCACATTTGTGCTTAGGAAACTGACCACATTCACACTCAAGTTGTCTCCAGCAAGAGAATATAATAAGCAGTGAAGACTTCGTAATGATTTCCTGTTCAGTCTATATGAGAGGACCGGAGCAAATCCAGTTATTCAGAAACACTAGTGGTACCAGCTTTGATGTCAGTAATGCTTTGACTACATGATGCAGTGAGAAAATAGTAGATGGTAAAATTCTGAGGTACAAGCAATAGGTGTAAATCATGAACTTCCTTTTTTAGTTGTTACCTGCTTAAATATTTTCAAGAAATAGAGGATCAGAGCAGAATGCACCAAACAGACCAGAGAAGAAATTAACTCAAGAATGTGATGAATCAAATGGAAAATAAAGTAAAACAACTGGCAGGAAGCAAAAGAAAAAAAAAATTATTTTGGTCCTGCAGACCAGAACCAATTAAAAAGAATATAGCTCAGCAGAAAACAAAGAATGGCTTTTCCTGATTGAATTATCTAGTCAATAGGCATTAGAAAAAGAACATAATGAGAGGAGGTGCCAGCTGGGCTTCCTGGGTCGAGTAGGGGCTCAGAAAGCTGTGAAACACACTCATTTCCAGCATCAGGACTCGCTTTGGTCCTAGATGAATAATATTGAAGATATATGCTTAAAATATTCCTAACATCAGAATTTACGCATGTGTTTTCTTCCTCAAGAAAGCTATAAACAGCGAAAATTTTGTCGTAAGCTTCCTTGTGTCCTCTCTCCCTTCCCCCTCCCCTGAAACTAAAAGGAAACTTAAAAGTCTGTTTTTCTGTGACCAGCAGACCTTATCTATGCTCTCAATTCCAATTCCATGTAAACACAATTTGTAAAATCCTGCGAGATCCTGTCTCCTTTGCCATGCTGCTGCAAGGTCATAAAGTAGATAAAACTTAAGTTTCATTCCAGTTTTCCTCAAGATCTGAGACATGTTAATTGTCTTTGTTTCTCAGTCTGGTAACATCTTCCCACTGCACGTATTTCTCTCCTTAAAGAATTTAAAAGGTGATTAAAGAATCTAACACTGGCTACCCATTCGGGACCCCTTCCATGCTGTGGAAGCTTTGTACTGTCACTCTGCTCAATAAAGCCTACAGCTTTTTTCTCTCAGTTCGATCAGTGTAGCTGTCTCACCTCAGGCTGCCGCTACACCAAATCTTTGGCATGGCTAAGGCAAGAACCTTTGGCGTTACAATAACAGAAATTTTATCTGGACTTGCCTTGATAAGCAATGATATGATATGATATGACATGAAAATTTAGGCTACTAACAAGCAAAACAAGAAAGTAATCAAGTCCTACAATCACAGAATTATATTATAGAATGTATGAATGGAATAAAAAAAAATTAGAATTTATCCGGCCCTACTTTCTACACATTTACAGTTCTCAATCTTCTGTCCTACTATTTTTCCAGACTTCCATACTCATTAATGACTCATTTTCATATAGATAATTTTTGGTTTTTTTGATGTAAGATTAAGTTGGTAACAATTTTTAAACATGTTTTTCATAAAATTTAGAGCTACGAATTCAGAGAAGTGGCGGTTTTTAGTGAATTCAAAACTAAGCCAAATAATAGTTGGCAGGAAACATTAATTATTAATCACAAATAATTTTTGGTTCAACTTCTTGAAGATGAGTAATAGTACAGTCATTAGGCATTGACTTATTCAATATAAGATGCAATATCGAGGAGGCAAGAGTAGAAGATGGAGATAATTTGGGCAATGTCATTAATGATCAATCTTAACCACAAAAAACCTGCAAAGGAACTTGATTTCCAGGGCAATTATCCCTACTCAGAACTGTCTTGCCAGCGGAACAATGGGAGATAGCTGTCTTTAGTCACATGTTCATGGCTGCTTAAATCCATGGCAGAAGGAAGGCAGTTCTTGCCCTGGGATAGTAACTATCTGCAGGTTGTAATAACAATTGCCTCAAAAGTCAATTGCCTATTCGCAGTCTTGCATAACATGTTTCATCCCACTCGATCTGATCACAAGCCCTATTTCATCCTGAATTATGAAACTATGGCCTCCCACATAGCTTACACATCTAGAGGATGATTGCTCACCTATTATCATAATCATACTGCTATTCTTTGTTCAGGTTGGATCCGTGAAAACAGAACTCAGATTGCCAGTTCAAACACACATTCACCCTTGTTTGAAAACCTGACCTTTCCTGAGTTGAGGCTCCACACAATAAACTTTTCCTGTCATTGTTTTTGAGCAAATGGAATAACTGTTGACTGAGACTCATTGTTGATAATAGGACCCCTCTCTAGATCAGTAACATTAATACTTTAAACATTTTTAAAAATCAGATAAGTATTAGCAGCAGCCAATCATTACCCAAAAGTTCTTCATGAGAAGCCATGCATGAAGGGGTTCAGCATATTTCTGAACCCCAGGCCAAACTTAATGTATCCAAATATGTATGTCATCAGCTTGCTGGGATTCATAGGCAGATGGAGAATAATTCATGTTTGTACTCCAACTATAGGCAGGATGCTGAAGATTATGAGGTAAAAATTAGTAGAAAAACTTTTTTACATGAACCAAAGTAATTAAATACCCAGAGAAGTATTAAAAAATGGCGCCTAGGTGCTCAGGCAATGTGATACATTATTCAAATATATTAATTTCTCAAAATAAAGAACGTATTTCCTGAAAACAACATCTGGCATGAAAATGGCATACTTCTCACTGTCTACGTAATGCAATTAAGTAGCATGTTAATCTACACGATCAGACTATCATTATCTTGAACAAATTTAGGGATATGAAAAATGACACAGCTTTGTCATTTAGCTCTTCAGCCTTCCTCAGTCTAACGCTGAATATCTTATTTTTCTTACCAGCTTTATTGAGGTATATTTAACCAATAAAAATTGTATATATTCAGGGTAAATTTGAAGCTGAAGCTGGATGTCAGCTTTTGGCTAAAAATATCAAGACTTACATTTGGTGTTTTCCTAATAATTTATTCAGCTTCTCTAGTATCAGCGCTAGAGATATAGTAAAACAGAAAAAAAACAGACCTTTGCTCTCCTGGATGATATGGTATAGTAGACAAACTACAAATGAATAAGGCAATAATGAATTAATTAATTATTAGGCAACAAATATTTTGGATTGAAGTCAGGTAAAGGAAGATCTTGCTGAGGAAGAACATGAAGAATGGGTTAAAGCTTAAAGAGTGAGAAGAAGCCAGCCAATATTTTGAAAATGAGGTTGTGGACTATTAATACTTTAAAACATGGCTTCTGTCATTTACTGAAATATCTGCATGCAGGAAGACATGACTAGAGTATGCACCAGCCAGAAATGGAATGACTTCATCTCACTTCTTTACACAACTGTTCTATGGATTCTTTTGTATCCAAGAGTAGAACTCAAGATCCCACTTCTGCCCCTACATACCTTTCCAGAAATGGTTTTGAAACAATTTGGCTAGGAGGTCTTCCTACTGACAAGTAAATAAGCCTCTAGTTTAATTTCAACAAGTGTTCACATTCTGAAAGCAGGAATAGTAAGAGAAAACAAGGTAAAATATAAATTTTAAGAGAGATCTAAATATTCTGGACATTTTTAAAAATATGAGAAGTCACTGTAAATAGAGTATTATAACTGAAAGGAGACATAAACATTTGAAAAGTGAAAACTGTACATTACTAATTCAGTTTTAAGGTTTTAGAATTTTTCGCATCATATTTACCATTAAGGAGGGATGATTATTTTATTCTTAATCCCCACAACTCCCAGAGATGTACAATTCTATAAATTTTTACCTATATGTTTATTAGGCTTTTATATACATCCTAGGGAACTATATGAAAAGTTTATGGGACATAAGATATGATAAAGTGAAGGAGGGCTTTTATGCCAGGCATTGCCAAACTACAACTGTAAACAAAGTAAGGATCTTTGCCCTCCTACAGTAAGTGTAAGTTTAGCAGTTTCTCAATTTTTACCAGTATTCCTATTATGTTTCCTGTGCTTCGTGCAATTTTTTAAGACTTTGTTTCAGTCAGTCTTGGATTCTTCATTTTACCTTCTAGGATAAAGCTGCCAGGTGGTATTTGAAACTAAAGGTTCTCTTCTAGATTTGGGAAGTTTTCAGTGGTTTCTAAAGTTTCAGTAAAACAAATCTCATCTTGTTGGATGTGTTTGCGGTTTAGTGCCCACAGATTTCTAGTAATGGCAAAGAGCCTCTTGCAATAGAAAGCAAATACTCAGGGAAATGATTGAGAGACCATCATCATGTGAATGGTTAGGGGAAAAAAGTAAAAAACGGTATGGAAAAACATGATGAGACGCCCTGAAGTAAGAGAATTTAGCATGTTCAACATACCAAAAGAAGACTAGTGTGACTGGAGTATTGTCAAGGGATGGAGGCTTGCAAGATGTGGGGTTGTACCTCTTGATTGGCTCTGTTTTGTGCAGGGCAAGGGAAGGACTAATAGAAAACTATAGCCTGGTGCACACATTACAAGGTCTACTGTATACTTGTGAGGCAAGCAAATGCAGAAAAAAAGGAGAAGAGTTATTTTTTGGTTTATCTCTCCAACTCCCTCCCCCATAAAAACAGACAGAACTAAAGTTGCAAAACAAAACAAAACAAATAAAGGCAACAAAAACAAAAGAGCATGTATGTGACAAAAATATGTGATAAGATAGTTTCGCAAACCCTAAAATATGAGCAGGTTGGAGACAAATTAACTTGTCCAGAATCATCAGTATCTTGAGCAACTTCTATCTTATTCTTTTGACCACAGGTGGCCTCGGTAAATAACACAGCTAGGTTAAACATTTACTAATGATACTATGGAATAAATGAGACAGAGGGAAAGAAGGACTTGTAGAAGATTTCTCTGCTGAATAGTGTTTGAATATGTTCTAAAATTGATCCAGAAATATGCCCCATGAGTAGACTGATCATAGCCAAACAGATTCAGAGTGGGAAGCTGAGGCAGCTCACTACCACTTCTCCATAGGCTTGTTTCACTTCCCTATAAGCCAGAAGGAGAAATGTGGGATTGGGCCATTAATACATTCTTTGGTTCCATCTACCTGACTTGAAAGCTCATACTCTCAGTTTTGAAAAAAAGGGGGAAAGGTAGTCAATGGTAAATGTTTAGGATGAGGAATTTGTCAAAGAAGGAGAAAACCCTCATGAATGTGATGCAGAAGGAGGTAAACTTTACTTTTCTTACAGTTTTCCTTTTTTTTTTTTTCTAGATTACTTTCCCTATAAATACTTTGTTGTCTGTACTACATGAAGCAAGTTTCTCATAAACTCATTCACATTAACATTTTGGAAAGCCGTAATACCAAGGAAAAATCAACAGTAGAAATTCTGGCACCTACATAGATATTTTTGAATTAAGTGTTGTCTTTGACATCATGGAGTTCACTATGAAACCCTCCTGGAATTTAAATCACCTTCCTATAAATACTTAGAAGACAGAAAAACACAATTTTAGAGTCTGGAACTTTTCAATAAAAAGTTTTATATGGTCTACGATTAGATTAGGCAGCATAGAGTAACGGTTAAGAGCACAGACTCTGGGCCTAGATGGCTTGATTAGAAATTTGGGGATTGTTCTGTAATAGTTGTGGTACTGAATCTCTCAGTTTTGCCAACAGTGAAGTTAGAACAATTACAGGGTACACATCACTGTCATTTATGAAAATTAAATAAGATCATATTTATAAAGCACTTAGAACAGTGCTATGTAGGTGATGGTTAAAATATCAACTGGGTGACTGTGTTGACTAACAGAACTGGCATGAATTTTAGCACCTCAATAGAGTGTAATACTAATTTTTAACCTCAATATAAAATCAGTTATCTCAAATTTTCCATCTAAGTCATGATTTTACTGTTGAACTACTAAAAGTCAAAGAAATTTTGTTCATAATGCTACCAAATGCCCCCAAAAACAGTGGGCTAAGAAACAGAAACCAAGTGTTTGTACAAGCATAGTCCTGATCATTTGTGCCTTCATGAGCAAGTCAGTAACTCTTCCACATCGAATAACTTACCTGTAAAATAGAAACGGTAATAATTTGGATTGCCAACTTCCAAGGAGACCACAAAAATAATTTGAGAATCATGTGAAGTTGGGGTTAATACCTACTACAGTAAATAACAATACCACCTGAGCAGAGTCTTAGATTTCGAAAGGAATAGGGGTCAGGGACAAATATTTATAGGGTTTGAGGATTAACCTATAGTGGTTTAAGTGGGCTTGTCAATGGATATCTGAGTGGGATTTGGCAAAATCATGATACAATAGTTTGGGATTAGTTAACACAGTGAAGTGAGGATCTTGATAAGTCTTAAAAAGAAAGACAACTCCTTGATAAGCAAACAGTTTTCCTATTAGAGCACTTATTGCTCTGAAAAGAGGCTGCTTGCCCAAATGAACAGCTATTGTCTTGAAAAAGAGAACTATTTGAGCAGTCCATTTCCTGTATACATTGATTTTTAGCAAGTTATTGCAGCAAACAAGATATTTACTGGTTTACCATCTATCTTATCTTCCTGGGCACTAAAAAGTGTCACGCTGATGAAGGAATCCTTAGTTGTTAGTTTCGTAGGTAAACTGTATGGATGCAGAGTCTCACATGTCACTTTTTTAAAAAGGAAAATAACTTTAGAAGGCAGAACCACATAAAAATAACAGAACTGCAGTGCAATGGAACTTTAGCTATCACCTCGTTCACATCAATCTCATCACACTCCAATTGATGGTGAAGATGAAACTCAGAAAAAGCAAATTATTTCCCCACACTCTATCTCTAGAGTGACACAGTCATGTCACTCCCAAGTCAAGATTCTACTGGTGGATCCCTGACCTTATTATCTAATCAGAAGACATCATCTAAATTTAAGCTCACCAGACAATGTTGCCGTTCTTAAAGTTTCATTTCTCCCTAATTTCCATCAAGAGACAAGCTTCAAAATATTTATCTAGAAGAGAACGGATCAAAAGTAAATTAAATGCACAGCTGTGTGCAAATGGAGCCATATGCATGTAAACCTATCCAACAGACAAATTCCAAAAGATTTTAGAAGCCAGAGAGTTAGATTAGTAAAATTTGCATTCAAATTAAACATAAAAATTTTCTCCACAATTTCATCATTTCTTCACCAACTAAAGAGCTGACCAACATGCCAAAATTTGGCATATTAAGGAGCTTCTTTTAGCCCCAAATTGCCTACCAGCAAAACAAAGCAATTTGCACTTTGGCAGATTGTTTTACAAAATTATAGGAAGGAAAATTCAAACCACTCAATTATGCCTAATAATGTAATAGTTAGGTTTCCATCTTGATGATAATTAAGCTGATTATAAACAACCATGTGCTCTTAAGTATATGCTTAAGGAAAGCCCAGCTTTTCTTTCATAATGCTGTTATGTAAGTAGACCAGAAATGCATTTGATTCTAATCAGTTCTTCTTTAGACTCCTACTGTATATCTAAATGAAGGTTAAAATATTTCTCTCTAGGGTAGTTTTAAAAATTTGCTGTTTCTTTGTTTTTTAAACTTTGAGTGATTGATCAAGAAGTGTTGAGTAAGACACACTCTATTCCCCACAGAGTCCTCATACACAGCAGTTAGACATAGGGCTCTACAGCAGGTATGCTGAAAATTGTTTTTTTAATTATTAGCCATGTAACTTTGGAAAATGTACTATTCTCCCTGTTTCTTAGTTCCCTCATTTGTAAAATGAAGCTTCTATTGAAATTTTACATGAGAGAATACATGGAAAGCTCGCAAGTATTCAAAAAATGTAGGTTATTGTTATGCGTATTAAAAGCTTTAATAGCAAAATAAAAATAAGTCTATGAAAAGGAGCATTTGCCAGTTATGTAGCACATTACACTGTAGTATTATAAGTTCCTCTGTTTTAAAAGCTCTACAACTGTTTTTTCAATAGATATGCTTCCAGTTTCCTACTTCAATAAATGGAGCATTGGCGTGTACAATTCAAACATTTTCTGTAGTTATAAAATGAGTAAAATATCTGTCCTGCTGTTTCTACATTTACTTTTATGAATATGTTACTTATTGTTCAAAGGAGCTGTTATCAATGGAAGCACACAGTTTTGAAAGTATTACTTACTTCTGGAGGCGCAGTTTACAGTGCCTGACCTCCTGATGAGCTATGGACAGCAGTGAGGTCCCTGACTTCATTGTTATTTAAAACAGTCTAAACTTTTCATTTTGGTATTTTCTAAGAGATATATACTAGGTGAAGTGTGTATACATACATATATATATAAAATATTATATATATTATATATAATTATATATGTATACATGTATAAAATAAATCTTTATATTTGTATATAATATACATATTTAATATGATTTTTACACAATATAAACTATTATGGCATATAGGAATAATAAGCTATAAAAGATCATTTTATATATTTTGATAAAAGCAGTTAAGTCATTTTGGCTTCTTTCCCTGACACGTTTTAGCCTATGCACTAGTGCCACATTTAGCCTATGCACAAACACACACACACACACACACACTTTCTCAAATACAGCATTCTGCCTGAAGAAGTAGGAAAAATTAGGAATTCCACCTGAAGAAGTAGGAAAAGGTCAGACTTCTCTTTTAAAATTATTTTTTAATTCAAAAGACTGTAACACCTTTAAGAAATAAAGTCCATCAGCTTCCCTAAGCTGTACTCATATGTTCTGAAACATCCATTAGCACAGCTAGAACATGAATTTTAGAAAGGTCGACATTAAAAGCAACTAGAATAAATGTCAAGTCTGTAGTCGAATTATGATAAGCCACTAAAAAACAGTTTATCTCACCTGAGTCTGACATTGTACCTGAGCTTGAGTCTTTGAATTTCTAGACAAAACCATTTAAAATTCTTAGGTCTCCTTAAATAATAAGATGGTATTCTCAATTATTTTCTTATGGGGATGAACATAAAAATATATTTTACAACTATTAGAGCAAGATGAAAAGCAATAAGGTATAAGGGGGAATTGCCACTCTACTCACACCAGTGATCTAGGACTTGAAGTCTAGAGGCTTTAGTAAAGACAGAATAAGAAAACACATTAAGAAAACCATGGCAGGTGTAAAAGACTAAAAAGAAGAATATTCTATTTGAAGGATAAATTACTGATTTGTTTCATACCTATATTTTATTTTTTAAAGTCTCAGATTTACATACAGGAAAGATGCATGTTTAAAATAAATAAAACAATATCAATGTTACACTTACATGAAAACAGTCCAAGTTTAAGAACTACAAAGTTAAATGAGAACTTTGAAACTTTAATGCACCAAATGAAAATGGGTTAAAATAAATCTATCAATGGCATTCCTCATCATTCAGAAATAAATATCTTTAATATTCCTTTTTAGCAGAGTTATGTCATTTCAATATTTCCAAAAGAATCCTCAAAAGATAATCACTCGTTAGCCTTTGATTATGCCAAAAGTTTTTTTAATCTTACTCATATTTAAAGGCATTAAGCTCTGTTTCTTGAGTCAAATAAGCACTTCTTTGGTATTTTGTGTTCTAATTGGGGATAGATTTGACTAAAAAAGCAGCAAGTGCTGGATTTTAACTGAAAGTGAGTATTGCTCTTCTTCTCTCAAGTGCCATTGATTGTAACCAGTAAATATGAAATGTATCACATAAATGCAACAATACTAGTGTTAAACCTTAATCTTTGCTAGTGCAGTCTTCTAGAATTTTCTAAACTTGTGACTATCATACAGCTTCAGTGTCAGTGAGATACATCTTCATTATACCTCTTCCTTGGATTTTCATGAAATTCTAGTTTTTGCTCCAATGTGTTGATTGCAGTGAATTCACTTTATTTGCGCTAGCTTTCAGGGCTTTGGTTATTTTCCATTGAAAGAGGCAAAATAAAAGATTATTCCGCAAAGGAAAACTATCAGTGGTTTTCATTTTCAGCAGCCTAAGTTATTTCTACTTTCCTTTAAAATGAATACATGTGAATATGGAATTGTGGTTCTTACATTTTTATCAGTATTTAGGTATACCCCTAACAACACATGGTACAACTTCCATGCTCATTCTCCACCAAAATACTCCCAAAACAGAAATTTGGAAGCTTGCATTTTTAGAATAAAAGTGAGTCAACAAGTTCTCAATGAGGTAAGTCATGAATTCGTTTGGGGCATTCTAATAACCTAAGTACAGATTTCAGGGAAAATTATTTTGACTAACCTTTCATTACTACTAGAATTTCTAAGAATATTTTCTATGATTTGAGGTTGAATTCACACAAAAACTAAATAGTTAATATGATTATCTAATAGAGAAAAATGGCAAAATCAGAAAGTGAGTACAAAGAAAAATACAAGACAAAATTATGATAGCTATATGGCTAATTGGAGGTCTCATTAAAAAAGTGGAAAAAACAAAAGATAATTGTAAATTGACAGATGTTGATGAATACTCCTTCCTCCACCACACACATAAAACAGGGGTTGGGGAAGGGAGAGATTTCATTCATTATTATAATTAATAACTGTGTTTTACTAAGAAGAAACTAAAAGGTGTTGAAATTCTCCAGATAGAAACGTGGTTTGGCAATTCTGGTACATATACCTAGAAGAACATTATATAGCCTTTAAAAATGTTTTCTACAAGGAGCACTTAGTCAAATGCAAGATTTAAAGCCAACAAGTCAAATTAAAATTGTAGACCTGTAAGTGAATAAACATGTGATCATGATCAGTTCATTTGACCATTATGGATCCTAAAAGCAAATAATAAAATTTATCCCAATTATTGTGTTAAGAACTGAAAATACTACATAACAATAGCATTAAACTAAGATTCAATAGACATGGGTTGTGGGATTATGAATATTTTTATAAGGTATTGGTGCTTGGACAATTACTTTATGTCTCTAAGCCTTGGATTTGTTTTTATATATTATATGAGTAGTGTAAGGAGAGAATGAATATTTTTTTCTCTCAAACATTTATAAAGAAACAACATCCACCTCGCACTGGGCCATACAGACTTGGCATACAGTAACTGTTAACTATATTAAATAATAAGGTTATTGTAATTTACTTTAAGGATTGATAAAGGGGAGATAGAGGAAAGAAACAAATATGATCTAAGAGGCCAAATTTAAAAACCTGGTGCTCTTGTTAAAACCAAATTAATCACAATACATATTGCTTATTTTGACAAGTATGCCAAATTCCTTCAGCCAATAACTTGAAATCTTTTATGCAACACTGAAATAATATTGCGCATCCCTTTTAGCTATGTTTTCATATATATATATCTATTTTAGAATCTACAATAAAAATAAAATTCACTAAACCAATAACATTTAAAACACTTGCCAGAATCCAATTATTCCTTCTGCATCCAAGATATTAAACTCATTATTACAAGCCTTGATCCTCTGGTAATACTACTAGTGAAGCTCAAAATTTTATCCTGTAGCAAAATTCTTTCTGATAAGAAGTTGAAGTTGATTGAAGTCAATGGGAGTTGGGTATGAGCAAATGATGTCAGTCTTTGGTCTCAGATAAGACTCTATTTCCTCTCCACCTGAGGAGGTTTCTTCCCTGCTTTCATCTTAAGGCAAAGTGCTGAATACTGATGAAGTAAGCCTTCATCTCACCTCAGTGATTAACGTTTGGACAACTCACTTGGATTTTAAACAGAGTTTGGATTTGAATTTTGCATAGGGTCAGCCAATCTATCAAAACCAATAATAGTTTCCTTTCCACAGACAGAACGTGCCAGTGAATTACCTCAGGTCCTGACGAGTTGCCTTATTGCAATGTGACTTGTGTATTTTTAGTACCACTCTAACTACCTTTATGAAGAATGTGTATTGAAGTTGTTACCAAAGATAAAAGGGATAGAATTGAGTAACATTGAAAAAGTACAGAAAACAACAATAAATGGACCCAATACCACATCAGGAGAGGTGAATTCAGGCTACTTTTCATCTTATATTTTAGTTTCCTAAAGGATCTATACAAAGGCATATACACACACACTTACCAATATTGTGAGGGTTCTTTCTCCTAACTTAATAGAAAATTTAAAAAATTGTCCACATATCCTCTATTTTTTACAAAGAAATCATTTGTTTAAAAGAGTCAAGAGATATAAAATCATGGATAATTTGAAATGCATTTGTTTTCTGCATGTCAGGTGAATAGATATATTGATGCATTGATGTTTGGGGGTATGGGAATATGTGTTATTGGGAATAAACACAGAGAGAGGGCATATGTGTAAATATACTCAATTGAACTGCAGGATTTTTCTTTCCTTTTCTATCATCCTCTAGGTCCCTGAAGTAACCCAGGACCCTACTGAGTGCCAAACACATAACCTTCAGAACACTAAATAAGATTTCTCCTAGTCATTACTCATTATGCCTCAATTATCCTTTATCACCAGATTATAAGCTTCTCATAATTCACAACCAAAGAGGAAATGAATTAGTCTGTTTTCACACTCCTATAAAGAATATTATCCAAGACTGGGTAATTATCAAGGGAAGAGGTTTAATTTACTCACAGTTCTGCAGACTTAATAGGAAGCATAGCTAGGAGGCTTCAGGAAACTTACAATGATGGCAGAAGATGATGAGGAAGAAAGCATGTCTTCCATGGTGACAAGTGAGGGAGCGAGTAATAGAAGGAGGAACTGCCAAACACTTATAAAACCATCAGATCTCGTGAGACTCATGCAGTATCGTGAGAACAGCATTGGGGAAACCACACCCATAATCCAATCACTTCCCACTAGGTCCCTCTCTTGACACATTGGGATTACAATTCAAGATGAGATTTGGGTGGGACACAGATCCAAACCAGATCAGAACCATTCCATTCCCCCTACCACCCACCGCCAAAAAAAATAGCTCTCAGGGTGAGGAAGGCCCATTATTAGGAAAGTTGTGTCTTGCAAAGTCTTAGCAATTAAAATTGAACTTCTTTCCTGAGTTTCCTACCATTAAGGAGTGATTCTCAACAGGTGGTTCCTAGACCAACAGTACATATTGGAGTTACCTGTGGACTTGTTAGAAATGTAAATTTTCAGCCAAGACCTATTAGTCAAAAACTATAGGATTGGTTCAGCAATCTGTGGTTTAACAAGACCTCTAGGTGATTCTGATATCTGCTAATATTGCAGAACACTGTCTGATGATGGATCTGACAATTAAAATTGAGTAGATGCGGCTGGGCACAGTGACTCACACCTGTAATCCCTGGACTTTGGGAGGCTGAGGCAGGTGGATCACTTGAGGTCAGGAATTAGAGACCAGCCTGGCCAATGCAGTGAAACCCCATCTCTACTAAAAACACAAAACTTAGCCAGGTTTGGTGGCAGGCACCTGTAATCCTAATCCCAGCTACTCAGGAGGCTGATGCAGGAGAATCACTTGAACTTGGGAGGCAAAGGTTGCAGTGAGCCTAGATCACACCACTACACTCTAGCCTGGGTGACAGAGCGAGACTCCATCTCAAACAACAACAGCAACAACAAAATTGAGTGGATGCTTGGGATAAGCAAGAAGTACATGCATTCTAGGAGAATGTGGTGCAAGCAACAGAAGACTAACTCACAAAGGCTTAAATAACAATAAAATATGCCTATACTTGCAAACTATAAAAAAATGTCAAAGCTGGCTAATCTGTTGGCTCAGCAATACCAAGGATCCAGTTTCTTTCCATTTATTATTTCTGCCATTCACCTTCATCTTGTCCTTTGCCTTCAGACAATTAAAAATAATATTCCAAGGTTCAAAGATGCAGATAACACTCATTGTGAAAAATAATAGGAAGGAAAACCATATTAATGGTTGTTGTCTCTAGTTAATGGAACTATGGATTATTTCTAGTTTCCTCTATTTATCATTTTGTGTATTCAAACATATTGCCAAGAATATGTGTCACATTTATACTTACTAAAAGGAGAAGAAGGAGGAGGAAGATGAGGAGAGAAGGAAGGGAGGAAAAGAGGAAAGGAAGGGAGAGAGGGTAGAAAGAGGATTTAAAAAATCATTTTTTTCTCCTATATATTCCTCGGTAATGTAAATATATTATCCTTGGCCTTCAGTAAGTCCTGTAGGAAATTGTTAGTATAGCCTATAGGATACAAAACCTAAATCTATGTGCCTATTTTTTTATTATTATTATACTTTAAGTTCTAGGGTACATGTGCACAATGTGCAGGTTTGTTACATATGTATACATGTGCCATGTTTGTGTGCTGCACCCATCAACTCGTCATTCACGTTAGGTTTATCTATGAGCCTATTTTAAAACAGACTGAACATCAGGATGTAAAAAATGTTTGGGCCCTGTTCCTTTTCACTTGGGACATTTATTTTTATTTGAATATTCATCTAGCTAGTGGAATAATCAAGAATTAAAGACTATTTGCAAAAATTATAATTGTTACATTTACATTTGATAACCAATAGTCTTTCTTTATGTATACCAAGATTATTTTACACTCTTATTTCTTCTGTGTTGATATATAATAAAATTAGCATCTAGATAAGCATTCATGGATACCTCATGCAACTCAGTATTTATGTTCTTATATGTCAATTGTCCAGTAAGATTTCTCTAATAATAGAAGAGAATATAATAGGCTAGTGAATCATAGACAAGAATAAAGAGACAAAATATGTTATTCTGTGTTTCATGTAGAAATAATACCGCTTTCATTAAATTGTGATTTCATTATTACTATTACTACCATTATTATTATTACTTCCTTCTTTACAAAGAGACACACCTATTGTCTTGTCAGGTCAAAATAGTTGAGGTTGAGACAGTATGCTCTGTAGTTGGGCCATCTCTGGACTTTGTTGCAGCTTTAGTTCAATACAGTTCACCCCATTTTGACTATAGGATCAAGACGCTTTCCTCAGCAGGGCTTGATATCTGAACTGGTGAGTTTCCAGCAATGTGCAAATGTTTCACAGGTGAGCTCCCTGCCTTATGAATTGTGAGAAATCTATCACTTCTTTAGAGCCTGATTGACATTATTTTTAGGTCACTGGGATGTTTCCTTTGATCTACACCCCTGCCCCCTACTTCCTGCACCTTGGGAGCTTTCTTTCAGTCCTGCTGCCCTATGCTTGACCCTGAGGGGGTGGTTAGAACTTTAAAGCAGACCATGCTTTGTGAAGGCAAATATTTCCTCAAAAAAATTTCTCTCAGTTTATTCTTCCCTTTGTCTTTCTTGGCTGGAAGCATAGAGTACCTACAGGAGTTTCTCTCAGATCTCCTTGGCTGCCTCCATTCAGGGGACAGTACTCCCAGCACTCACTGAAACCTGTGGGAAAGTGCTGGGGGTAGGGAGTATAGATCTGTCACGCTGGACCATATGCTGATTTTTCCCTAGCTTGTACTACTAAGGAAGCCATATTTCCCTCTGTTCAGTCAGGGATGAGCAGAGCAGTGGATGACTTCTCTCTTGTGAGCGTCTTGCCCCTTCCTAAATTTACTTCCTTTCCCCCCTCAGCTGTCTTTGATTCAAGAATAAAGTGTAATTATGCCATTTAAATTGTTTGGGTTCCATAAAAACTCCAGAAGAAAACCTAGGCAACATCATTCAGGACATAGGCATGGGCAAGGACTTCATGATTAAACACCAAAACCAATGGCAACAAAATCCAAAATAGACAAATGGGATCTAATTAAACCAAAGAGCTTCTGCACAGCAAAAGAAACTGCCATCAAAGTGAAGAAGCAACCTACAAAATGGGAGAAAATTTTTACAATCAACCCACGTGACAAAGGGCTAATATCCAGAATCTACAAAGAACTTAAATTTACAGGAAAAAATCAAACAACCCCATCAAAAAGTGGGCAAAGGATGTGAACAGACACTTTTCAAAAGAAGACATTTATGCAGCCAAAAGACACATGAAAAAATACTCATCATCACAGGTCATCAGAGAAATGCAGATCAAAACCACAGTGAGATACCATCTCACACCAGTTAGAATGGTGATCATTAAAAAGTCAGGAAACAACAGATGCTGGAGAAGATGTGGAGAAATAGGAACACTTTTACACTGTTGGTGAGAGTGTAAACTAGTTTAATCATCGTGGAAGACAGTGTGTCAATTCCTCAAGGATCTAGAACTAGAAATACCATTTGACCCAGTGATCCCATTACTGGGTATACACCGAAAGGATTATATATCATGCTACTACAAAGACACAGGCACATGTATATTTACTGCGACACTATTCACAATAGCAAAGACTTGGAACCAACCCAAATGACCATCAATGATAGACCAGATTAAGAAAATGTGGCACATGTACACCATGGAATACTGTGCAGCCATAAAAAGGATGAGTTCATGTCCTTTGTAGTGACATGGATGAAGCTGGTAACCATCATTCTCAGCAAACTATAGCAAGGACAGAAAACCAAACACTGCGTGTTCTCACTCACAGGTGGGAATTGAACAATGAGAACACTTGGACACAAGGTGGGGAACATCATACACCAGGGCCTGTCATGGGGTAGGGGGATGGGGGAGGGATAGCATTAAGAGAAATACCTAATGTAAATGACGAATTAATGGGTGCAGCAAACCAATATGGCACATGTATACTTACGTAACAAACCTGCACATTGTGCACATGTACCCTAGAACTTAAAGTATAATAAAAAAATAAATAAATAGTTTGGGTTACTAGAGTGAGAGTGATAGTCTCTTATGACCTTCTCCATCCAAAATGGAGTAAGCCTTCACAGTGTACTCTTTATTAAGAAAAGTTCTACTCTTAAAACTAAAAGTCGGTCACAAATCAGACCTACTCCTCATTTATCCCTCAACATGAAAAAATTAAAGATAAGAAAATCTGTGAAAATAATCAAATGAGTTAAAGATAACAGGTATCTGGAGCTTCTGGAGAACTGAACATGTGGAAGTTCCTGGAGGGTGTCTTACCCAGAGGAGGGTGCGGAAGCTCTATGTCCTTTCCTATACCTTGGCCTATGCATCTCTTCATCTACTGAAGGACATAAAATGGTCTTGGCATCTGAAATAACCACAGTGTCTCAGGTGATGTCAGAGAAACACTCTAATGGGAATAGTGCTGCCCAGAAAAATTTGATAACACAATAGAAATGATTTATATAGGATCATGCTACTTGGGAAGGGAAAACAGGAGATCCATACAAGCAGGGAGCCCCTTTTTTCCTATGTCAGCTCTCCACTGACTGACAAAGAGCTTCTTAGTTTGTGGATGGCACTTCAGGGGTGAATGGACAGTATTCTATGTGGAAGGGTGCCACTCTAAACAAGGAAAGTAAAATTGAATCATTTTGGTGGGCTGAATCGCATGCTGTTTTCCAAGTGGTGGCGGAAGAATTGAACAGTGGTAAAAGTCCTTGTGTTTGGGTTTTTACGGACTCGTGGGCAGTGGCCAATGACCTGACCGCATGGTCAGACAATGGAAATCTAGCCTTTTAAAGGGATGTTCATAAGGGGCACAACACTAGGGAAATTTGAGGGGCACAATAAGGTAGAACATGTGGATACCCATAAGAAGAGTGCTCTTCCAAGTTCTGAGAGTGACTGAAATTGACAAGCAGATATCCCCATGTGCTCATTTGAGTGGCCACCTTGATCCACGAAACAAGTGGATATGGGGCTACTGCAGCAATACAGAGATGGACTGAGTCTAAACACCAATAAGAACTGTTCCGTTTGTCAGCAAGAGAGACAGACTGCCAGTGTTTCTGGAGCAGATTTTCTGGTAGGAAGATACTGAAAAAACCTGTTAAGTGAGACTGATGCTGGTAGCCCTTGGGGGCCACAAATGGCTCTTGACAATAATGGACACTGATTCTGGACTGGGCTATGTTTACCTGTTGGAAGATGCAAATGGTCAAAGTGCTATTAAAGAACAAAAACAAAAGCAAAAACAAAAACAAAAACAAAACAAAAACAAAACAAAAAACACTAGAACATAATCCCAGCACTTTGGGAGGCTGAGGTGAGCAGATCCCTTGAGGTCAGGAGTTTGAGACCAGCCTGGCCAACACGAAACCTTGTCTCTATTGAAAATACAAAAAAATTGGCTGGACATGGTGCTGCATGCTTATAATCCCAGCTACTTGGGAGGCTGAGTCAGGAGAATCACTTGAGCCTGGGAGGCAGAGGTTACAGTGAGTCGAGATAACACCATTGCACTCAGCCCGGGCAACAGGAATGAAACTCCATCTCAAATAAACAAACTAGAACAGAAACTATTGCACAAATTTGGACAGCTGACTGTCATTGCTTCAAAGCAAGGAAATAAGGAACACACAACAGCCGATAGTGTCCAAAAATGGGCAGAGAGATCCCTTCAGAGTAATTGATAGAGAAGTGGAACAGGCAATTCAAACTGGTTTTATAAGGTAGGTGGAGATAAAAGCATGAAGGTCTGGCTTACAAGTCTTCACAAGTATGTGTGCTCATGGAATGTCTCCTTCATTTTTCGGGTTCATCTGGGGAAGAACGGGTGAGGAAGGATGCTGGTATTGCTATGCAGTTCTTAACAAGGCAGGGGTATGCTGGTATAAATGTTATACTTTTTGTTTTATTTCTTTCTTCTCACATCACCTCAACTTTTTGTCTTTCTTTCACCTAATGCAGTGATCCTAGGATCAGAGCTGCAAGTGCAGGTAGAAGCAGAGATGATTCCTAAGCAAGAAACTCTGTTTTTAAACCGTATGCCAGAGTTCCTAAAGGCTTGATGGAGGTGGGATGTGCAAAAATACGGTTAACAGTAAATGAAGTTATATTGCCTGGTGGTAAAAATAAGCCACTAGTTTGGCACCTATGTAACCTTACCCTACCTAAATGGGAGGGGACTGAGAAGGAGGTACTACCCACACTGGTATTGGTGCCCGTAATCTAGATCAGCACAGTGGTCCTTCCTATATCCCTTCCAAAATTTATTAATGAAAAGAATAAATATTATCTGAAGGTAAAGGAATAAATAAATGGTTATGAATTCAGGGCAATCTAATATTACATTAACACCTCGAAAGAGGCTCAGAGAAAGAGATAACATTGTCTCTTAGATCAAATATACGAGTTTCTGAGTGGGTGAAGCTACATGTCTGCTGAAACCACTCTTGCTTTAGATGGAAGTGAAATCTGCCAACCGCAGTGTCCTCACCCTGGGAGACATTTATATAATATGGTGGACTAGGCTAACGATAAATGTAAAAACATGTTTGAGATTTATATCCTTTTAATGTAAGGTACAAGGGCTCAATGGATGGGTTGGGTGGGGACAGTGATATTGTAAAATATGTATTTGATCTTTGATCAAGTTTCCTGTCCTACAATTCCTAAAATCCTTGGAATCTCCTGAGTAATGTCTTTTTGTTTTTGTTTTAATTTTTTTGTAGAGATGGGATCCTGCTATGTTGCCCAGGCTGGTCTCAAACTCTTGACTTCAAGTGATCCTCCTACCTCACCATCCCAAAGTGCTGAGACTCCAGATGTGAGCCACCCTGCAGGCCCAGTGATGTCTTTTTGCATGCTAATGATGGACTGAAGGCTGGCAGCCTCTAGGTGGCATCAGGATGGGAGCTGGTCAACGGAAAGACCATCAAGGCATTTGTAGAGGCTTGGAATTTTGAGCCCACCCTTAATCTCCAGGGAGGGAAGAGGAGATGAAAGTTAAGTTAATCACCAAGGGACAGCGGTTTAATCAAGCACATCTGTATAATGAAGTCTCCACAAAAACCCAAAAAGACAGTGTTAGGAGCACTTTCAGATAGCTGAACACATGGAAGTTCCTAAATGGTGACACATCCAGGGGAGGACATGGAAGCTCTTGACCCTTCCCCTAGACTTAGTCCTATTCATCTATTCATAGTCCTATTCATCTATTCATTAGTATCTTTTGTAATATTCTTTATAATAAACCTATATATTAAAGATTTCTCAAATTGTGATTTCCAGATGAGCTAATGTTGACTTTACTGAAGTTGGAGAAAGACTAGGCAGATAAAGAGGAGAATAAAAAAAGAGGAAGGGGAAAAGGAGGAGGAAGAAGAGAAAAGGAAGGAGAGAAAAATGAAGATGGACACTGGTTATACGTCAATCAGTCATGAACATAGCAAAGATGTTTGACTTTTGTATCTCAACTCTGGGATAAGCATAAAGGCCACAGCCATATGCATCACCATTTCACCATATTCACTAAGGATATGAATTAAGTTAACAAGCACTATTATTGATTCATATGGTTAAAATATATTTGACTGTAAACTTTAAAAAGGAAAAATATGGGCTGGGCATGGTGGCTCACGCCTGCAATCTCCACACTTTGCGAGGCTGAGGTGGGTGTATCACGAGGTCAGGAAATCAAGACCATCCTGGCTAACATGGTGAAACCCTGTCTCTACTAAAAATAAAAAATAAAAATAAAAAAATTAGCCGGGTGTGGTGGCGGGCGCCTGTAGTCCCAGCTACTCGGGAGCCTGAGGCAGGAGAATGGCGTGAACTCGGGAGGCGGAGCTTGCAGTGAGCCGAGATCGCAACACGGCACTCCAATCTGGGCGACAGAGCGAGACTCCTTCTCAAAAAAAAAAAAAAAAGAAAAGAAAAAGAAAAATATGTACACTTTTAAGAGACTCATCCACTGATTTTTGGCAGAGCTTTTTATGTTCACAGGATTTCAAAGGGTAGAAAGTAAAACCATATGTTTCATCACCAAAACAACTAAAAAATACATATGGAACAAAATAACTCATCACAGTTACTAACTCACTTATATAGTAAGCCAGAAATACATCAATGTGACATTTCATGAAGTGAATGCTGCCTACAACATACATGTGGTATGTTCAAACCACTTACACGTAAAGTAACAGAAGTTAAGAGATACAAAAGCAAATTCTGAAAATACATCATCCACTGAGACAGGAAATACAAGCAGGTCCTTTTTCTGCTGCTTTCTGTCAAAGGTCAGACAATGTGAAGTTCAACAGCAACATTATTCTAACTCTATCATTTATCATTTTTGACTCCCTTCACTAATGCAATTCTTTTTGAAACAATGGAGTTAGAATGGGAGTAGAGGCCAGATCTGAAATCCTGGCCAAATGTCTACCTGCTTTTCTGCCTTTGTTCACACTATTCAACACAAAAATGTAGGTATGGCCAGGCACGGTGGCCCACGTCTATAATCCCAGCACTTTGGAAGGCCAAGGAGAGTGGATTGCCTGAACTCACGAGTTTGCGACCAGCCTGGGAAAAAAGGTGAAACCCCATCTCTACTAAAAAAATACAAAAAATGATCCAGGTGTGGCAGCATGCACCTGTCGTCCCTGCTACTCAGGATGCTGAGGCAGGAGAATCGCTTGAACCCGGGAAAAGGAAGTTGCAGTGAGCCGAGATCACCCCACTGCACTCCAGCCTGGGTGACAGAGCAAGACTCCATCTCAAAAAAAAAAAAAAAAAAAAAAAAAGTCGGTAAATTAGCTCTTGGTGACACATGGTAATTTAGTTATAAGGAGGAAAATGTTCAGGAAAGAAGTGACTTTCTTTTAGGTGTTACGTTTGAGAAGTAATTTTAGTTTTTCTTCATACTGTGGAGGCTTTTCAGTTTTTCAAGGAATGTCTTTAATTTCAGCTGGTTTCCTGTGTCTTAACTTATTTTCTTGGCTATTATTTTATATATGTTAGAAAAATCTGTAGAGTTGTTCTTCTCTATTTAATTTACACCTTGGCTCCCGGCAGCAAATTTGATGAAACACTTAATAGTATTTCCCACCTACTTTGTTTTAAATATAAACCCAGTTTTAAACATATGTGGTGGTTTCTCTCAAGTGATATGTTACTTCATCTTACTTAATAATGACAAAAATAAAATGTGATAATTAAGCTTAATCTTACTGACATTAGTCCATATAGCACTTTAAGAAGCCATGTTACAAAAAAGAAAACATCTTATATAGCAACTAAAGAAGTTTTACTTCAATACAATCCAAAAATGTGTGCTGAAATGCCAGCATGCACAACGCCCTGTACTTTTATCCTCAGACATTAACATGGGTGCAACTTAAGGGAATACCTCACATCTACTCTAAAATATGGTAAGTTGTAATTGCCTAATTTGTTTTTCCCGTCTGCTGCACAGACAAAATCAATTCACTGAGATCATGGTATCGCAACAAAAAAGAGTTTAATTGACATGAAGCAAGCCACACAAAACATGGAGTTATTTCTCAAATCAATCTCCCTGAAGGCTCAGAGGTTAGGGTTTTTCAAGGCCAGTTTGGTGGGCAAGGGGCTAGGGATTAGGTACTGCTAACTAGTTGGGGATTCTATCATAGGGGTGTGGAAAACTGTCCTTGTGCACTGAGTCTGCCTCTAGGTAGGGGGCTACAGGACTGATTGAATTATGAGTCACAAGTCCAGACAGGACCCATTGGTTGCCAGAATGAAAAAGTCTACAAAAACATCTCAAACAACAAATCTTAGGTTCTACAATAGTGATGTTTTCTATAGGAGCAATTGGGAAAGTTACATATCTTGTAATCTCTGTAATAGCTGGTTATTGTTTAACTATGTCTGCATCTTAGTGAAATTCAGAGCCCTCTCATAATCCTAAGCTTGAAGATTTTCATTAGATTTACAAAGGTGGTTTAGTTTTGGGAAGGGCTATCATTATCCTTGCTTTAAGTTTAAACAATAAACTCTATTCCTCCCAAAGTTAGCTTGGCCTCTGCCCAGGAATGACCAAGGGCAGCTTGGAGATTAGCAGCAAGATAAAGTAAACTAAGTCAGATTTCTCTTACCGTCATAATTTTGCAGAGGCAGGTTCAAAGTCACTTGGGAGACAACACACAACTATAAAATACAGTCTTTACCATAAAAGAAAATCCTAGAACAATTTTGAACAAATAGGATAGTCATATATGAAATAGTAAAATAACAATATAAAGACATTTTAATATTAACAGAATAAATATCCAGATGGGTAAAATTTTTTATACTAATTGCAATTCAACATTAAACATTTGAAATAAGTTGCTGTAAACAAGAGGGCTAAAATTTACATAACGCAACTTTTATGAATGAATTGTAATAAATGGATATGATACTAATATATGAATAGAGAGGGGAAAAGGCATTCTACTTATTCATCAGCCCTACACCCTACAAAAGGGCGCCTCTGAGTTACCAAATATTATGGCTATTGGTGATATATATCTAACTTTGAGCCACCAAACTTAAATTTCCTCACTGGAAGGAATTTAAGTTGAAGGAGGACACAAATCATATCTATCTTTGTCACTATTGCAGCCCCAGGATTTAACTCAGTGTCTGGCATATAACAGATGTTTAAGATTTGTTGAATGAATGAAATATTAATTTCATAAAGGACTTTCTCACACAAAATGCAAAAGAAATTACTTTAGCAAGAAGCAGTATAATGTAACACTGTTTTATTTAATCTGTATTATTTTCTTATTCTCTTTGTGCCTTAGTTTCCTGCTCTATTAAGTGAAAATAATCCCATTATATGCCTTATAGGGTCATTAAGTAATTTAAATTAGTTACTCTATGTAAAATGCTTCAGAATGTGTCTACCACATGGAAAGAACTTTATATCTGTTAGTGTACGTCAGCTGAGGCTGCCATAACAAAACACCCCAGACTAGGAACCTTAAAAAACAGAAATTTATTTTCTCACAGTTCAGGAGCCTGGAAGTCCAAAATCACAGTGTTTGCAGCTTTGGTTTCTCTGAAGGCCTCTCTACCTGTCTTGCAGATGGCTTCCTTCTCACCATGTCCTCACATGCCTTCCCTCTGTGCCCAAGCACGAACATTCTTGGTGTCTCTCTCTTCTTCTAAGAACACCAATTGTATTGGATTAGGTCCCCACCCTTATGACTGAATTTAACCTTTATTATCCCTTTGAATGCCCTATCTCCAAATACAGTCATGTTGGGTAATTAGGAATTCAACATATTAACTGAGGGTAAGAAGGGGGGGTGCAATTAAGTCCTTAACAGCTAGTCTCAAGTTTATCATTTCTAGGAAGAGATAATTTTTTTTTGGGGTTAGCCAGTTTTTTAATTTGTAAAAACTCTACTTGGATAATACTTATAGTGATGCCTGACCTTTGGCAAATGAACAAATGTTCTAGGCATTGCTTAAGGTGAAGAAAATAAAGACTATACATTCAGCAAGAGGAAACTAACGATAAACATAAACTTAATAAACAAAAACTTTATGTAGATGTTAAATGTTTGTAAGTATTGAAAGTGATGGCAAAAACCATGATTACTTTTGCACCAACCTAATAATATAGAATAAATAAAATTGTGGCAAAAAGGATTAGAAAGAGTGACTGATAGACAACTAAAAATGTCAGGGTAGGTTGGTCTCATTGACATGGTGATTTCAGCAAAAAATTGAAAGACACAGTGGAGTTAACCCAGCAGTATCTTGAGGAAGAATGTTTCAGACAGAGGGAAAAAGGAGAGCAAAGTGCCACAGGGAGCTTGCCTGGCATGGTTACATAGCCACAAGGAGGCTGGTGTGGCTGGGGCTGGGTAGGCAATGGTAAGAGTAATAGGAGAGCGTACGGGAGATGTCATAGGAAGCTGGATCACATAGAGCATGTTGACCATTTCAAGGACTTTAACTTTACTCCAAGTGAAGTTGCAGGATTATTGAGCAGAGGAGTGACATTAAAATCAAAAGCTTATTTAAAATAAGTTTAATTTTATTTAGTAATTAAAAAAAAAAAAACATGATGGAGAAATTGACTGCCACATGAGTGGGCACTAGGATTCCTCTAATGGAGAGTGTCAGATCTGCAACAAATACTTGAGTAACTGCTTAAGTAGAATACATGGCCCTCAATGGCATAGGTACTGTGTGACACCAAGACTTCAGAGTAAGAGGAAGCTGCTTCACATTTAGATGGAAATTTATAGCTCCTGGAGCAATGAAGAAGAGAGTGTAAAAGTCAAGAAACAGGAGCAGAAAAAAAATAAGAGAAAGCCATGAGAAAAAAGAAGGTATGCCCTGGATTATGTAAAGCCTACTAAGGAACCCTGCAAACAATTTACTAGATTCAATTAAATTCTTTGATGCTCAGAATATTAGTTTTCTGTTGCTGCTGTGACAAATTGCCAAAAATTAATGACTTAAAATAGCCCACAATTCGTTATTGTGCGGTTCTGTTAATCACAGTCTGACATGGCTAAGATCAAGGGTCTGAATGGGCCAGGATTAAGGTGTCATGAGGGCTGCTTTCCTCTCTGGAATCTCTGCAGGACAATTTGCTTATTTGCCTTTTCCAGCTTCTAGAGACTGCTTTGCTTGACTTATGACTGTCTTCTTCCATCTTTAAAGCCAGGACCATTTGGCAAAGTCCTTCTCACACTGTCATCTCTCTGTTTTTCCCTTTCTATTTCCTCTTATATGTTTATGGACTCAGAGGATTATATCGGGCTTACCTACCTAATTCAAGATAATCTCCTTGTCTTAAGGTCAGCTGATAAACAACCCTATTTCCACGTGCATCCTAACTTCCTTTTGCCATGTAACCTACCTATTTAGAGATTCCTGAAATTAAGACATACACATCTTTGGAGGGACATTATTCTGTCTACCACACTTGGTATAAGTGTGTTTTATAAGAGAAATTCAATAAAAGGCTAGGAATATAATGTGATAATAATAGTTTATTGAGCATCATAAGATGCCAATAATGATGTTTGATCTGCATTACCTCTCTTTTATTTTTCCCCTCAAATTCTGTGATCTGATAGAATCATCCATATTTTTAAAATGATAAAACTGAACTTAAACAAGATTAAATAAATTGCCTAAACTCGCATAGGTTACTTGGCCTGCACTAGTATATAAATAACTAGGTGGACTGAAACTCACAAAGACTCAGCCAACCTTTTAATCGGTTATATTTTAAATGACTGAAAAATGCCTAAGCCATATTGTTAAAATTATCCAGACTCAACCACAGTTCTTCTTTACTAGATATGTTCCATAGACCAGTGAGAAATGTAGGCAAGGAGCAATAATTAATTTAGCATCTTTTTTCTTTTTTGTTGTTAAAAAAGAAATGAATTTCCTTCTAAGAAATGTTTAAATTTCCAAGAAAATTAATGAGTTACAGGTGAATCCTTTCAAAATGTACTAGAAGATAATCCAGCATAAAACTTATTATTTGTCTAAGAATTCAGTAATTACTCAGTTGGTAATTATTGGCTAAAGTTTGGGAGAAATGATTCACTAATTTTTGATTTGCAGAAGCATGCAGCTTCATGGTTAAGATCACAAGTTTTGGAGTCAGATATCTGGGGTTTGAACCTACATTGATGCATCATCGTCACACATAGGCTATAGCTTATATTAGGGTTCACTCTTGGAGTTGTACATTCTATAGGTTTGCACAAATGTATAATGACATATATCCACCATTATAGTATCATACAGAATAGTTTCACTAACCTAAAAATTGTCTGTGCTTTGTCTATCCATCCCACCCTAACAGCTGGCAACCATTTAATCTTTTTACTATCTTCATAGTTTTACCCTTTCCAGAATATCATGTAGTTTGATTAATATAGTTTATATCATTTTTAGATTGGCTCCTTTTGTTTAGTAATATGCATTTAATTCCCTCCATGTCTCATCATAGATTTCATAGCTAGTTTCTTTTTAGTGTTGAATAATATTTCAGTATGGATTTAACACAATATATCTATTCACCGAGTGAAGAATACCTGGACTGCTTCCAAGTTTGGGCAATTACCAATAAACATGCTATAAACATTCATGTGCAGGTTTTTGTATGGACATAGTTTTCAAATTATTTGAGTAAAGAAATATCTAGGGCCAAAATATGTGAATTTTATTTTAAGAGTATATTTCGTTTTATAAGAAACTGCCAAATTGCCTTTCAAAGTGGCTGTGCCATTTTGCATTCCCACCAGCGATGAATGAGAAGTGCTGCTGTTCCATATCCTTGCCAGCATTTGGTGTTAGTGTTTGGGATTTTTGCCATTCTTAAGTGTGTGTAATGGTATCTTATTGTTGTTTTAAATTTTGATTTCCCTAATGACATATAATGTTGAACATCTTTTCATATACTTATTTGTCATCCATGTATCTTCTTTGGTGAGCTATCTGTTCAGACTTTTTGCCCATTTTTTAATTGGATAGTTTTCTTACAGTTGACTTTTACAAATTTTTGTATGCTTTGGATAACAATCCTTTATCAGATATTGTCTGATATCGTTTAGCTCTGTCCCCACCCAAATCTCATCTAGAATTGCATAATAGCTCCCATAATCCCCACATGTCATGTGAAGGACTCAGTGTGAGGTAATTAAATCATGGGGGCAGGTTTTTCACATGCTGTTCTCATGATAGTGAATAAATCTCATGATACCTGATGTGATTTTTTTTTTTTTTTTCTTTTTAGATGGAGTTTTGCTCTTGTTGCCCAGGCTGGAGTGCAATGGTGTGATCTCAGCTCACTGCAACCTCTTTCTCCTGGGTTCAAGAGATTCTTCTGTCTCAGCCTCCTGAGTAGCTGGGGTTACAGGTGCATGCCACCACGCCTGGCTAATTTTTGTATTTTTAGTAAACACGAGGTTTCACTATCCCGGTCAGGCTGGTCTCAAAATCCTGACCTCAGGGGATCCGCCCACCTTGGCCTCCCAAAGTGCTGGGATTACAGCCGTGAGCCACCATGCCTGGCTGATCTAATAGTTTTATAAAGCGTGCCCGGCCAATCTGATGGTTTTATAAAGAGCAGTTCCCCTGCACATGCTGTATTGCCTGCCACCATGTAAAGCATGCCTTTGTTCCTTCTCTGCCTTCTGCCATGATTGTGAGGCCTCCCTAGTCATGTGAAATTGTGAGTCCATTAAACCTCTATTTCATTATAAATTACCCAGTCTTCATAGCATTTCTTCATAGCAATATGAAAATGGACTAATAAATTGTCTTTCTTTTGTTAATGTTTTCTCTCAGACTACTGGCTTGTATTGTCATTCATTTGATAGTGTCTTTCATAGAACAAAGTTAATTTGTATTGTTTTTAGTACTAAGTTTGTAGTAATTTGTTACAGCAGTAATAAGAAACTAATACAGCAAATTATTTGAAAATGACCTAATTAAAATCCCTATTTAAACACCATATTGTGTCAAAGAGTATCTTCTTAGCTTAACCCATGTGCACATTTCTCTGTTTCTCTGCAGGCATTTCTCAGCCAACAGTGTCAATGTTATAGTGAGATGTTATATAGCAAGAAGAATGCTTGAGGTTTGCAAATTTATTCTTGTCTTCCTTTTGCTTATCTTAGCTATATTTGTAAATTGCTTATTTACAGTATTAGTTTTGTTCCCAGACATCTTTGGATATCCTCGCTAATATGCTAATTTTCATTCTGTACAAATGCAAAAGGAAAGAAATTTATCTGGACTTTATATCAAAATTACACTTTGAAGTAGCATGGCCTACATTCCTAACCTTCTATTTTAATCTCTACATTGTTTGTTTCACTTTTCAAATAGCATATTTATACTTCTGGTACAGAATATGCCAGAAATTCAAGTTTCTTAAAAAATTGTTTGTTTTCTGTTTGTATTTTTAGTTATGGAAAATGTTACTATTAGATTTACTTTTTGGTACATTAAAATGGTTTGGTGTGTTAAAATACTTTCAACCATAGTGAATATTTTAATGTTTAATATATAATAAGAACAGCAATAAAAATAACTGTCACTTAAACATATTACAACAGCTGGAAACACATGAGAACCCAAGCAGAGATAAAAATTAGACGCAGTATATCTAAATGTATACTTTTTATTTACTATAGCAGTAAAATCTTATAATTTCAAGAAATAAATGATTAAGACCTGGAAAAATACTTAAGGACACTTTCTGAGGCAGATCTAGGCAATTTTGTGAATTGAGAATTTGGTTTCCATCTCTATATTTCCTCTTACTTTCTTATCCCTTTAAGGTACCTTTTGGCATTCCCTTGACTTGTTTTTCTGCAGGATGAAAATCTGACCCTGTCACAGTTGTGCTTTAAAACATTACTTATCCCAAATTATATGCAGAATGCTGGACTCTATACAAACTATTAATAGTTCTAATCTACCCAACCAACCTCGTTTTTCACCACTGTCCCTATCTTTAACCTCTACTCTCCATAATATAGAGTGACTCACTCACTCTTCCCAGAACACACACTGTTTTCTCATTCTTCCATGTACCCTCTTGAATGCACCTCTTCTCTTGTTTTCCTGGTAAATTGGCATTAAATTCAACATCATTTGTCTAAGATTTTATTCTGTGAAAATTTCTTGATCTTTCCAAAGATAATTAATGAACATTTCCCTTAAATTCTATAGGATTGTAATCTACTCTGTTAAATTGTACTTTTACATAGTGCTGTTTACTATTTAATAAAATGTTCTACCCCACTAGATTATCTATCAATAACTATATATATTCATATTTGAATCTGTAATACCTAACAGTGGATCTTCTACCTCATAGACTGTCATTAAATGTTTTTAAAACTACTTGTACCTCCAGACTTTCCTCCCCCAATCTCATATTTGAGGTGTCATATCTAAAATATGAAACGAGATATGTGAACTCAGCACTCCACAGCCTCTCTCAAGGAAGTCTTACAAGGGATTCCTCCTTAGGTTCATTCTATTTAATTCACTTTATATGTTCCTCTCCTTCCATTAATATCCAATAGGACTTGTACACACTAACTGCACAGGTTTTCTGAGAGAAATATTTCCATTTTCTTTGACTTAGCTTCTCTATTGACTTTGACTTTCATTATTTTTATGTATTATTATTATTGTTATTTTTCTTATTAATAGAGACAAGATCTCACTGTGTTGCCCAGGCTGGTCTGGAACCCCTGGGCTGAAGCAATCCTCCTGCCTTGGCCTCCCACAGTGTGAGCCCCACCTGGACTCTATTGACTTTCAAGATGACAATTAGCTTAATATATAAGCAGTGCTTGTTTTCTAATAGAGGAAACTAATCAAAATCTCAAGGTTTTTCTTCTCTATAATTTTGTGCATGCCTTTTAACAGTGGCATTTTTTGAGGTTCTGCTATTGTTAGTATTGCCAAACCCATTTAGTTATTCTAGTACTGAGAGCTTCTAACCTGGCCAGGAGAGTCACATAGTGACTTGTGCATGAACTCTTTGGAGTAAGCAAGGTCTTTGTACCATTCAAACAACAGTAAGTAGATGCCTATTCTGTACTTGTGGAGGCTTCGATAAAGAAAGTCGATGTCTGAAGGAAATTGGGTCAAATTGAATAAAAAGGCAAATTTGGCATTAGGAAACAAAATACTATGTTGACTTGTGCAAAAGGATATAATATGCAGAAATACCATTGTTTTGTTTGTTTGTTTCTTTGTTTGTTTGTTTTGAGATGGAGTCTCGCTCTGTCACCTAAGTTGGAGTGCAGTGGCACCATCTCGGCTCACTGCACCCTCCGCCTCTGGGGTTCAAGCAATTCTCCTGCTTCAGCCTCCTGAGGAGCTGGTAGCAAAACCAAATAATTCACTGATTTTCATTAAGTTAGAATTTTAAATCGCTTGAAATTTAAAAATTGTGAGGGATTACTTGACAATCAGTTTTGCTCAAAACATCACATTTTTCTAGAAAGATTGGAAGAAGGTGAGCCTGAGAAAGACAGCAGTTACCAGTGAGATACTTAACAAGAAATATGGCTTGCAAGGAATGTTAACCTTATCAGGTTCAGAAATATTTGACCATTCTAATAATAAACAATTCCCTCTCACTCTATTGCTTCACATTCTGGCTAGGATATACTGTTTTTCCGAGCCTCCTTCTCCTTTCCCACTTAAAAGTAGTTCTCATCCAAATAGGAAATACATTATAATTTCATAAGTCCTCTGTGACAAAGGTCACGTTAAAACAGAAATTAGATCTCAAATTAAGCTGTTTATTTAAACTCTTCTCCCTTTAGCTTTATAGAGATGGTAAAGGTCACAGCTCTTGTTTACTTGATGGGTTTTAATTTTATTTAAATTAACCTCGAAGTCTTTTGTTCAAATTAAAATTTCATTTGGTTTATGCAAAGTTTTATATTGCTGCTTTAATTGATTTTTTTTTTCCTGTAGCTATTACTCTTTGAAGCTGCTTTTATCCCTTGTGACTCTGGACTCATTTGAAATCTAAGAGATTGAGAAAACTGTTCCATTATACTAGGTGCAGCAGATTCAATCATTTCTTCTAAAATCAACTACATTCCACTTCCAACCTGTTTCCTCCTTGCTGAACCTTCCACACACTTTTTGGTAGCAATTTATTCCTCATATATTTAATAAAGGAAGTGATAATTTTCCTTTTGAAGGACTCTGAGAGGAGAGCTGAAAAATAATCTTTCAGGGAAACTTCATTTTTTGTTTTTGTTTTGGTTTTGTTGTTGAGACCGGGTGTCACTATGTCACCCAGGCTAGAGTGCAGTAGCTTGATCATAGCTCACTGCAACCTTGAACTCCTGGGCTCCCACCTCAACCTTCCAAATAGCTCTGACCATAGGTATGCACTGCCACAGCTTAGATAAGTCATAAAGATAAACATTTTTGCAGAGACAAGGTCTTCCTTTGTTATCCAAGCTGATCTAAAACTCCTGGGCTCAAGCGATCCTCCCACCTTGGCCTCCCAAAATGCTGGGATTACAGATGTGAGCTACTGCACCTGGCCAGCTTTCCATTTTTAAGATGATTTAAGATTATATTAATAGTGAATAGAGGCAGTGGCTCTCACCTGTAATCCCAGCACTGTGGGAGGCCAAGGCAGGTGGATAACCTGAAGTCAGGAGTTCAAGACCAGCCTGGCCAACATGGTGAAACCTCATCTCTACAAAAATTCAAAAATTAGCCAAGCATGACAGTGGGTGCCTGTAATCCCAGCTACTTGGGAAGCTAAGGCGGGAGAAACACTTGAACCCAGGAGGCGGAGGTTGCAGTGAGCTGAGATCACGCCATTGCACTCCAGCCTGGGCAACAGAATGAGATGCCATCTCAAAAAAAAAAAAAAAAGGCGAATAGTGAAAACAAACTAGTAAAATAGGAACAAACACCTTTTCACAAAAGACAACATGTTGTCAAAGTTAATGGAGAATACATCTCTAACCACATTTATGAGTTATGAAAATATATTTTTTATTGTTTTAAAGAAGCCTTGAGATTAATTTCAAATAATTCTCTACTCAGAAAAATACAATCATTTAAAATTATTTTTATGTTTTCTAATATTTTATGTCTCTTTTTTATTCTCTTAGGATTTGTGAGGCTTATTATTTGTGTGTGTGTGTCTGTGTGTATACGCATGTGTAATAAGTGAAATGAATATAAGTTTGAGCCTTATTGTCTGCCTGTCAGTAACTGTTCAGCTAATGTTAACCCCCCTTCTTAAATGCTCACTTAGTCCTCCTTTTCTCAGTGACTACTCAATTGGATCCCATCATAACAACTGCTCTCAGGTAGTAATAATGGTAGTGCTCCTTCATATAGTACTAAAATATAACAAATATTATCCTGTCTGCCTTACATATATTAACTCATTTAACCCTCACAACTACCATAGGTGATTGGTACTTTCTTTCATCATCTTCATTTTATAGAAGAAAGTAAGTCACAGGGATGTGAAATAATTTTCTTCCTAAAGTTAATTTACGTTTTCTGTCATTTTCGGTCTAGGCAAAAGTCTATTCATTGTACATGGGGAACAAAAGATTCTTTCAAGTGATACTGTCTTTAAGTGGAAATGGGATACTGGAAACATATCATATTTAATGCCTGTGTTCCTATCGCTCTCAGGATGTCAGCAGTCTTTATGTTTACATGACTAATTGGGGAAGAGTTTGAAAAATAAACCTCAAAATCACATAGTTTATTCAGCTAAAATTAAGAGCTTAATATCATAAAAAAATATGGCAGATGACTGTCATATATGTCACCAGTATCTGTTAGCTCAAGGCACAGACTAAAAACTTAGAATTACCTTTCTTCTAATTCTCTACAAAGTTATCTTTGACTATAATTTCCACAAAAGGGCAATTCTTTGTGTAGTCTCTGCCTAGGGTATTCTATTACCTCAAAAAGTGTTAAATAGCAAAATACAGCCTTTCATTCCATTACCAATAACAATTCTCCTTTTCAGAAATACACCATCTCTACCTCTTGAGTTCTTGCTATGGCTAACATCAGAGAATTTCTCTACTGCTCTCATATTATACGTGAAGTGTTTCATCCATAATGTTTCGTTCACTGTTCATGACCTTGACCCACCTTTCTGAGGAATCCAGGAAACCTCCAGACTAAATCACCATTACTTGTTTCTGAGTTAGTTTTACAGCTTCCATATCACTCTATAGTTACTAAGGCTGACAAGAATTGAGTCCAAAAAGATAATAAGCAGAATCGAACAGATTCAAATCTGACAGCGGTATGGCCAGCAGTGGGCCCACTCCATACCAAACAAAATGTTGCAAGCAAGCACCTTGCTTTGATTCAGCCTGACAAACAGCCATTGAGAATTTTCTATCTGTGAAAAAAGAAGTATTAACTTTGGGTATCAAAGAAGTAACCATATCATAAAGAAGCACGATCACTTACTCCCTTGAGAAAACCCTACATTTTTCTGCACCTGTTTTCTTCACGTAAACTATATTATAGAACTATGAAAATTAAATGAAATAAAGAATACTTTACATTTATTCTGTGGTACCTACTAGGCAATCCACCCATATATATAAGACAAATAAATGTAAACAAGTTACAAATTTGTAAAGCTGTCAGTTACCTACCTTCCTATTTTCTCTCCCTTCTGCCTCCTCTGTCTCTTTCTCACTTTCTCACAAAGCAAGTGCTTATGGTAAGCTGACAGAGTGGGTTCAATGTCACTGCATTATATTAAAAGTCCTGAGAAGAGCCCCCACTTTGAAATGGGTTAAAGTGTCTCTAGAGGGCCATTTTTGTATTCACTTGTACCTGTATTTATTTTGTGAAATTCAGATTATATTGTAAGCATGGGTTTTTACACTATCTTTTTCACTTAAAACACATTGTAGTAAAAATATGAATAATTATCCCCCATTTTTATATATTCTTCCATAAACAAATTTTGTTATTTCTTAAATTTACATGTAGTAACTTTTTTTGGCATACAGTTCTGAGTTTTAGCACATACATAGATTTATGCAAAAAATCACAATCAGGAAATAGAACACTTTCTTCACTTCTCAAATTGTCCTTATGCTATCTTTTCATAGTTAACTCCTCTTCTATCCCTAGCATGTGCAACCTACTGACCTGTTCTTTGTTCATACAGCTTTGCCTTTCCTAGAATGTACTATATGATATCATACATGAAACATATAACCTTTTGAGACTGGTTTCTTTTACTCATCGTGATGTATTTGAGATTCATCATTAATACACACTGTGTGTATTAATGTGTTTCTTTTAATTGCTAAGTAGTATTTCATTGTATGGATATACCATAGCTTGTTTATACATTCAAATATTAAAGAACATATGGGCTCTTTCCAATATGTAACAATTATGAATAGAGCTGATACCAACATTTGTGTAGAGATTTTTGTGCAAGCATAACATTTTATTTCTCTAAGACAAATATTAAGGAATGGGCTTGCTGGTTTACAGCAGATTTTGAGATTCCTAATATCCATGTGTTTTCTTCTCATCTTTGCTTTATGTAGAATCTCTTTCTTTATGACTCACAACATGCTTGAGCTAACAGACATTTTTCTTTCACGCCAGGCACCAGTGTACCCATTAGCCTGTCTTTATTTTATTTATCTGCTAGGAAATTTGGTCAAACCACTTATAAAGGAACCACAATTTGTCAATGGGGCTCTAAGAATCCAAAATGGACAATCAATATTTGGTTAACCTAGCTCCAGTTTACACATCTAACAAGTAATCAAGCTAATGTTCAAATCCAGTCTACCTTCAGAGCACCTACACTTAAGTACAGAATATTGATTTTTTGTTAATAGTGATCATTATCATAGTGAAGCAGATGAACTCAGAAAGATGCATATGTTTTAGTAGTTTAAATTTCCTTAGAAAACTATAGATTATATAATGTTGCAGGAAAATTTTTACAGTCAATATGTTCATCTTTTTTCGTACAGACTTCGAAGTTAATTCTACTTCAAATTTTCCCTCAGAAGTAATTTATAAGACTGTTACTCTTAAATGCTTCAGTAATATCATGATAATATGATTGATTCAAAAATGAAAATTAAGATTTTCTTAACTATAAAGGGCATGCTTATTGGTGCAAATTGCAAAAATAGCTTTTTCCCCCATCTCTATCCTTAAAGACATTGAAGCTCAAGATCATTGATAAAAAACTCCTTGATTAGCAAGTAGTCCCTGGCAAGTATAACTGAGACCTCTTTATCACTATAGTGGCAAAACACCTCCTAAATATTTAATATCATTACTAAACTTCAGCCTGTTTTTCAAAACATTGTAATAGTGACTTGTGAAAACAGAAAAAAAAATCAATATATTTTGATGAGGTATGTTTGTTGTGGGGAGTCTGGAAAGGAGAAGAAGTAAGTGTGTACTTTATGTTGCCAAACAAACACTGGGAATATACAAAGAAAAGAACTGCGACTCTCATAAGCTTCTTGGAAATTCATTTCAGTCAGTGTTTGCTTTTCAAAAAGCCTATTTAGAAAATGTTTCATTTACAAGACAGCAATTAATGTTGCAAAAGCATTAGCTGATAATCTGTCCATCCACATAGATCGCTTTCCAAGTGCATTCAAAACAAAATTTGACTTTTACTTGGCTTTTCAGGGAAAGGTTTTATAATGGAGTAAGTCTCTAGCTAGCAGTTTCTACCATTTATCGGGAAAATGATTCATACTTAAAAATATACTCAAAGCAAGGCTCCTTACTGGTCAAGAACAAATAGACTATGGCAGGGCTATTACAGGATTGCATCAGTGTTCTCTCTGACTCATTATACAAAACCACAAGGTATAACGGTGAGAAGTAAAATATGGCCTAATTTTCAGAGGCTTACACAGGAGGGGTGAGTCTGTGGATCGAGAGGGGCACACCTCTCTTCCCTTTCAACTGGCTGTATCTGTGCCTGCCCTGATAAGAAGCCTCCCCAGTGGGCCAGCTTTAAGGTTTCTAATCTATTCAGGAAAGAGTATTAATACAAATAAAGATTTGCATCAGCTTAATTTGTATAAAACAGTCAGGTTAGGCTGAGAGCAAAATTCACTGATCTCATAAACAGAAACTTGTAAGTTCAAAAGGATTTAGTATCCTCAAATTAGAATCTAGGGAAAATAGCTCACTTTAATGTTAGTAATTTTCAACCTTTTTGTCTAGTAGCTTATGAGATAAACTTGCTCCAGTATTATAGATAATCTTGTCCCTTAAAAATGTCCTTGAAAAGGTATGTGGATTGATTACTGTATTACATATGAGGTGAAGATGATTAGAGTTAACTAAATATCATTCTCAGCAAACTATTGCAAGAACAGAAAACCAAACACCGCATGTTCTCACTCATAGGTGGGAATTGAACAATGAGATCACTTGGACTCTGGAAGGGGAACATCACACACCGGGGCCTATTATGGGGAAGGGGGAGGGCAGAGGGATGGCATTGGGAGTTATACCTGATGTAAATGACGAGTCAATGGGTGCTGAGGAGTTGATGGGTGCAGCACACCAACATGGCACAAGTATACATATGTAACAAACCTGCACGTTGTGCACATGTACCCTAGAACTTAAAGTATAATAAAAAAAAAAAAAAGAAAGAAAATTATTTAACTGCTACTGCATTCTTAGACAGAAATTCTAGCAAAGGTTTCTACACCCACAATGGTGAATCTGGGATGATTATAACCCACTTGAAAATTTATGATTGAGAGGTGTTATTTCTTTTTCTAATTTTGAGTATCATTGCAGATATTGAATTCCCCCTAGAGACTACCTCTAGATTATCATTTAAATTACTCACTGAATTATATATATCAAAGCAATAACTAATGCTATTTTTAACATTTAGCATAATTGTTTATATCATCTCAATTCACTTGAATAAGGAAACATTCAATGTATAATGAACATAGCTTTAGATAAAGCAATTTCTATATTAAAAAGTTGTGTAACAAAAACATCTGACTTTTACTTGGCCTTAATATATTGTACATTTCCAAAAAAAAATTATTTCCAATTTACAGGTATCAATCACTACCTTTAAGCAATTATCATAAGCAATGATCATATCTTATGTACCCTGGGAGCCACACAGTAGCATAAGATGCAAGGGCATGTGATATAGCTGATGGACAAGTTACATAAACACTCAGAGGCAAATAGTCATTCAAGACAAAATTTAGAATATAGACAGTAAATGCTAAAGAAATGAAAAGTAGATCAACCCTTCCCTTTGATATGACATGATTAGAAAAGTCTTCTCAGAACTGGTGAGATTGGACTTGGCCCTCAAAGAAGAAGACAGTATCTGATAAGCAGAAATGTTGAAAAGTGAGTGCCTCCAGATAGATAACATAGCTTGATGATGGATATTGTTTAGATCATGGTAGATGATACTATAATAGAAAAGATGATTATTTCAATAATAACACAATAATGCTTTATTTGTCACTCACACTGAGTCTGATGCAGTTCATGCTGTCTACTTCCTTATAGATATGTTATCTGAAGTGTATGACTCGCAGGTATTTGGGCAGAAGTGATCACAGAACCTGACATAATTGCAAAGAAGGCTGGGATAAATCAGAAGTGCACTTAGAAAACTGATGGTCATTAATTCTCTCTAAAATAAGTAGGCTCTATTAAGGAGAAATAAAAAAAATCTGAAAAAGGAATACAGATGTCAGATTATACAGTACTTTGAATACCAGGGTTTGCATTTCATCTTGTTAATGGTCAAGTGTTAATTTCAAATAACCGTTATGTATTGAAATCACAAAGCCCAAAATATGATCATTCAGAAGACACATATAAAAGGAAAATGTGAACGGGAATTTAAAAAGATAATATCTGAGTCATTAGAGATGGGAATACACAAGATGATATAGACAACTACTTATATTTTGCTTCTTCAGAACTGAATTTATATGTTTAGTTGTATGCCTCCTGCTTCTTCACCCTTCCTCCAACACTAGTTTGTATTTGAAATTCAAAAATTATACATTGAAAAGCAAATACATACTAGGAGATACTGTAGGTCTTTGGGATGCACTAGTGATAGAAAATGAAAAATGTCTCTGCCCTCGTACAGCTTACATTCTGACTTGTTCTAACCTTTTACATTTCTAGATTTTGAAAGAGAACAACATAGCACCATCTTCAATATACTGCTTCCTTTAAGAGAAATCTAACTATATGCCCCATATGCATCAAGCAATATTCCCCACAGAGGCAGGGCATCTCCCACAGCTTGTATTAATGCCCGTGTGATATAGTTTGGATGCAAATCTGTAGCCAAGTCTCGTGTTCAAATGAAATCTCACATTAAAATGTGATCCTCAATGTTAGAAGGGGGTCTAGTGGGAGGTGCTTGGGTCATGGGGGTGGATCCCTCATGAATGGCTTAGTGCCATTCTTTGGTAATGACTGAGTTCTCATTCCACTAGGTTCAAGGAATAGTTGGTTGTTTAAATGATTCCACACCTCCTCCTCTCTCTTTTGCTCTGTCTCTTACCATGTAACTCTCTTTTTGCCTTCTCCCATGACTGTAAGCTTCCTGAGGCCCTCACTAGAAGCCAAGCAGATGCTGGTGCCATGCTTGTACAGCCTGCAGAATCATGAGCCAAATAAACCTCTTTTCTTTTACATTATGCAGCCTTGGGTATTTCTTTATAGTAATGCAAAATGGACTAACACACTAGGTTCTTTATCAAGTACTCATTGTAACACAAAAATCATTAAGCAGGTGAGAAAAGCAGTCTCCTGTTCCCTAAAATGCTGAGCTGATAGAATTTGAAGTTCTTAGCCCACACTTCCATAAAAGTCTAACCAGAGCTGCATTTTCTATGAGGACAAAAGTAATTCACACTTTCTCAATTCAATTTATTTACACATATCTTCAATATTCATTAACCACCAACCATAAAGTAGATAATGTACTACAGACATGGAAAAAAATACAAATAAAACAACAAAGACAGCAGAAAACACCTCACAATAAACCAACAAAAACAAAATTAATGTGGTTGCCTGCTCTTAAGGAGTACACTATTCAACAACTCCCTCTCTTCTAACAAATGGCAGTGATAAGTAGGCTGCAGTGCCATGAAATAGGGTATTAGAGGCCTGTTTGTGAAATGTCTCCCAAGGCCTTAGGCATTGTCTGCCACTCCGATTCAGGTAAGTAAAAGTGTCTAATGAATAAGTGGTCAAATGTTGCCAGAAACTCTATAATTCATAAGCAAGGAACCTAAAACCATGAATGACCATCTCAGATTCATCCCATTTTGAGTGGCCAGTCATAATAATATATATCAATGAGTGGGGATGTATATTATCTTATTAATATGATATTGTATATATCATGTACAACAAGGACAGTGGGTTAATTGAAACACTTTGCTGCATCTTTATATATTTTAAAACTAGTTTAGGGGCTTATAAATAATGGGATCTCCATAAAGGTCTGATCAGTGCAAGAATGGAATAAAAAATGGGAATGATGGGTTTGAATGTAACACACTCTTTGTGATGTGACTACCTCCCTAGACATGTACCTCATGGTATTAGTTCATTCTCACATTGCTATAAGGAAATACCCGAGACTGGGTAATTTATAAGGAAGAAAGGTTTAATTGAGTCACAGTTCAGTGTGGCTGAGGAGGTCTCAGGAAACTTACAATCATGGCAGAAGGTGAAGGGAAACCAAGGCACCTTCTTCACAGGGCAGGAGAATGTAGTGAGTGAGTTGGGGGATTGCCCTTTATAAAATCACCAGATCTCATGAGACTTATTCACTGTCGTGAGAACAGTATGGAAAAACCCACTCACATGATTGAATTACCTCCCACCAGGTCCCTCTCATGACATGTGGAGATTATGGGAGCTACAAATCAAGATCAGATTTGGGTGGGGAAACAGCCAAACCATATTATTCCACCCCTGGCCCCTCACAAATCTCATGCCTTCACATTTAAAATCAATCATGCCTTCCAAACAGTCCCCCAAAGTCTTAACTCATTTCAGCATTAACTCAAAGGTCTAAGTCCAAAGTTTTGTCTGAGACAAGGCAAGTACCTTCCACTTATGAGCCTGTAAAATCAAAAGCAAGTTAGTTACTTCCTAGATACAAAGGGGGTACAGACATTGGATGAATATGCCAGTTCCAAATGGGAGAAATTGGCCAAAACAAAGGGGCCACAGGACCATGCATCTCCGAAGTCCAATAAGGCAGTCATTAAACTTTAAGGTTTCAAAATGATCTCCTTTGACTCCATGTTTTACATCTAGGTCACAGTGATGTGAGAGGTGGACTCCCATGGTCTTGGGCAGCTCCACCCCTGTGGCTTTGCAGGGTAGAGCTTCCTATTCTGACTGCTTTTACAGGCTGGCATTGAGTGTCTGCAACTTTTCCAGGCTCACAGTGCAAGTTGTCAGTGGATGTAATATTCTGGGGTCTGGAGGATGTTGGCCCTCTTCTCACAGCTTCACTTGGCAGTGTTCCAGTGGGGACTCTGTGTGGGGGCTCCAACTTCACATTTCCCTTCTGCACTATGCTAGCAGAAGTTCTCTGTAAGGGCTCTGCCCCTGCAACACACCTCTGCCTAGACATCCAGGCATTTCCATACATCCTCTGAAATCTAGGTGGAAGTTCTGAAACTTCAATTCTCGACTTCCATGTACCTGCAGGCTCAGCACCATTTGGAAGCTGCCAAAACTTGGGGCTTGAACCCTCTGAAGCAACAGCCTGAGCTGTATGTTAGTCCCTTTTAGCCATAGCTGGGATGCAGGGCACCAAGTCTTGAAACTGCCCAAAGCAGCAATGGTCTGGGGCTGGCCTATGAAATGAGTTTTTCCTCCTAGGCCTCTCCGCTTGTGATGGAAGAAGCTGCTGTGAAGGTCTCTGACTTGTCCTGGAGACATTTTCCCCATTGTCTTGGTAATTAACATTTGGCTCCTGATTACTTGTGCAATTTCTGCAACCAGCTTGAATTTCTCCTCAGAAAATGGGTTTTTCTTTTCTACTGCAATGTCAGGCTACAAATTTTTTGAACTTTTATGCTCTGCTTCCCTTTTAAACATAAGTTCCAATTCCAAACCGTATCTTTGTGGATGAATATAACTGAATGCTTTTAAGAGCACCCAACTCAAATCTTGAATGCTTTGCTGCTTAGAAATTTCTTCCATCAGATATCCTAACTCATTTCTCTCATGTTCAAAGTTCCACAGATCTCTAGGGCAGGAGCGAAATGCTGCTAGTCTCTGCTAAAGCATAGCAAGAATCACCTTTGCTTTAGTTCCCAATAAGTTCCTCATCTCCATCTGAGACCATCTTAGCCTGGACTTTATTGTCCATATAACTATCAGCCTTTCGGTCAAAACCATTCAACAAATCTCTGGGAAGCTCCAAACTTTCCCACATCTTCCTGTCTTGAGCCCTGAAAACTGTTCCAACCTCTTTCTATTAATGAGTTCCAAAGTTCCTTCCACATTTTTGGGTGTTTTACAGCAGCACTCCACTACCCAGTATCAATTTAGTTGCATAATTTCAGTTAAAACACTCATAATTTTTAGAAACTTCTGGACCTCTAACAATAGAGCTTTTTCTAAAATCTTATCTTAAGAGAGATATTTCTGAAAGAAGAAAATTTGATGAAGTAAGGTCTTCCTGAGAAAATATGGTCATAAGCACCAATTGTCTTGAGAAAGATAAATATACCTAATGTGTGTTCTGGGCAAATGAAAATAAATGCAGCCTCACACAAGTAAGCAAGATCCTAGGGAGAAGTCTTAGACTCAAAAGAATAGGACAACAAAAGATCAATTTAAATACCTTTTACAATTGAGCTAATGAAAATAAAAGGTATATCAACCATAGTTGTTCATAGAAGATGAAATGTAGACGAACAGATTAGGATGTCTTGAGTTAGTAGATTGTTCTGATTTGTATGTTGTTGTTTTGAATGCCAAAGGCTTAATTTGAATTAAAGAGTTGGAAAATAAATATATAATTAGCTTTGATGCTGTAATTTGGACTACAAAGTAAAAAATCTAGCTTTAATGTTATAGAAGTAAAGAGTACAATACTGATATATAATCCCTCATTCCACTTTAGTAAGTCTGTATTCACTAGAGGAGTAGAAACAAGGAAATTACTGCCAATACCAAAAAAACAGTAATGTGTTAGAGAGAGAAACCGTATCTTCAAAATTCATACTAGTAAAGAGATAATTATAGAGTTGTTAGGAAATTCTTATTAATAGTAAAATATGGAATCCAGAATAACCAGAATAATATTGAATGAGAACAAAGTCAGACGTCAAATGGCACAAGATTTCAAAAGTCGCTATAAAATTATAGTAATTAACATGGTGTAGTATGAACAAAACAAGAGACAAATAGATCAAAAAAATAAAATACAGAGCCCCAAAATAGACCCACATAAATATAGTCCAGTGATTTCAACAAAAGAGTAAAGGCAATTAAATTTATTTGAACAAATTTTTCTGGAAAAAAAATTAACATTCACATGTAAAAGGTGAATCTAGTCAAACAGATTTTTCATCTATCACAAAAATTAACTCAAAGTGTATCTCTAAATGCAGGATTAAAAGCTATAAATCTGGCCGGGCGCGGTGGCTCAAGCCTGTAATCCCAGCACTTTGGGAGGCCGAGGCAGGCGGATCACAAGGTCAGGATTTCGAGACCAGCCTGGCCAATATGGTGAAACCCCGTCTCTACTAAAAATACAAAAATTAGCCAGGAGTGGTGGCGGACGTCTGTAGTCCCAGCTACTCAGGAGGCTGAGGCAGGAGAATTGCTTGAACCCGGGAGGCGGAGGTTGTAGTGAGCTGAGATCAGGCCACTGCACTCCAGCCTGGGAGACAGAGCGAGACTCCATCTCAAAAAAAAAAAAAAAAAAAAAAAAAGCTATAAATCTTACAGAAAATAACAAAGAAGAAAATATAGGGGACCTTTTGTTTGGTGATGATTTTAGATATAATATCAAAGCTGTCTACCAAAAAAAATTGTTAAATTTGGCTTCATTAAAATTAAAAACTTATTCTCTATCAAAAACACTGTTACATCCATATTGAAAAGACAAGACACATCTGGTAAAAAATAAATAAATAAATAAAAATAAAACTTTGCAAACGATTGATAAATAATTGGCAACTAAAATATACAAAAAAACTTAAAACTGAAGTGTAAGAAAACAAACAAAAACTGGGCAAAAATTCTCAATAGATACCTCACTGAAGAAGATGTACAGATATCAAATAAGTATATGAAAAAAATATTCGACATCATATGTCACTAGGGAATTGAAGTTAAAATAATGCCATATATTGCTACATAACTATTAGATACAAGTCCAAACATTGACAGCAACGAAGAGTTCTGAGAATGTGGAGTCACAGGAACTCTCCGTCATTGCTAGTGGGAATGCAAAATATTTTAGCCACTTTAGAAGGTAATTTGGGAGTTTGTTACAAAACCAAACATACCATACAGTCCAGTGATTATGCTCCTTGATTTTTATCCAAATGAATTGAAAACTATGACCTATACACAATTCATGAATATTTATAGCAGCTTTAATCATAACTGATAAAAGTTGAAAACAATCAAGGTGTTTTCAGTTGATCAATCTATAAATAACTTTGGTACATTGAAATACTACTCAGCACTAAAAGAAAATCAAATCAAATCAAATTTATCAAGCCTTGAAAAACATGAAAAAAATTTAAATGGATACTGCTAAGTGACAGAAAGCAATCTGAAAATGTAACATACTATAATAGTCTAACTATATAACAGTTCTGGAAAAGGCAAAACTCAAAATGTGAAAAGAGCAGGGATTATCTGACATTGAGGAGGAGAGAGAAATAGTCAAACCACAGAAAATGTTAGGGCAGTGAGACTATTTGTATTAGTCTGTTCTTACACTGCTATAGATAAATACCTGAGACTGGGTAATTAATAAAGAGAAGAAGTTTAATTGGCTCATGGTTCTGGAGGTCATACAGGAAGTATATAGCAGCTTCATCTATGGAGGCCTGAGGAAACTTACAGTCATGGCAGAAGGTAAAGGGAAAGCAGGCTTATCTTACATGACCTGACCAGGAGCAAAAGAGAGAGAGGAGGGAGGTCCTACACACTTTTAAAACTATCAGAAATTGGATATAACTCACTTATTCACTATCACAAGAACGGCACTGAAGTTATGGTGCCAAGTCATTTATAAGAACTCTCCCCCTATGATCTAATCACCTCCCATCAGTTCCCACCTCCAACAATGGGGATTACAATTTGACATGAGATTTGGGTGGGAACATAATCTAAACCTATCATTTTGACCCTGCCCCCCAACCAAAATCACTTGTCTTTCTCACATTGCAAAATACAATCATATCTTCCAACAGTCCCCCAAAGTCTTAACTCATTCCAGCATTAAATCAAAGTCCAAAGTCTCATCTAAGACAAGGCTAGTCCCTTCTGCCTACGAGCCTGCAAAATAAAAATCAAGTTAGTTACTCCGAGATACAATGGAGGTAAAGGAATTGGGTAAATATGCTCATTCCAAAAAGGAGAAATGGCCAAAAGAAAGGGGTTGCAGATCACATGCAAGCCTGAAACACAGCAGGACAGCCATTCAACTTTAAAGCTCCAAAATAATCTCCTTTGACTTCATAACCCACATCCAGGGAACACGATGCCAGGGGTAGTTTCTCAAAACCTTAGGAAACCCTGTCTCCTGTGACCTTACAGAGTTCAGTCCCTGTGACTGCCTTTTTGGGTTGGTATTGAGTGCCTGTGTCTTTTCCAGGTATATGGTGCAAGCTGTCAGTGGATATTACATTCTGGGGTCTGGATGACAATGGCCTTCTTCTCACGGTTACACTAGGCAGTGTTCCTGTGTGGGGGCTCCAATCCCATTATTTCCCCTCTGCACCGCCCTAGTAGAGCTTCTTCATGAGGGCTCTGTCCCTGTAGCAGGCTTCTACCTGGACATCCAGGATGTTTCATACAACATCTAAAATCTAGGTGGAGGCTCCCAAACCTCAACTTTTGCACTCTGTGATCCCTCAGGCTTAATACCACATGGAAGCTGACAAGGCTTAGAGTTTGCACCCTCTGAAGCAGCAGTCTGAGTTGAGCTACTTTGAACCATAGATGAAACTAGAGGGGCAGTGATGCAGGGAGCAGTGTCCCAAGGTGGTGCATGACTGTGGGATCCTGAGCAAGGCCCACAAAACTATTCTTCCTTCCTAGGTCGCTGGGCCTATGATAGAAGGGGCTACCATGAAAGTTTCTAAAATGCTATTGAGGCCTTTTTTTCACATTGCTTTGTCCATTAGTACTTTTCTTCTTTTTATTTACTCAAATTTCTGCAGCATATTTGAATTCCTCCCTTGAAAATCAGCTTTTCTTTTCTATCACATAGCCAGGCTGCAAACTTTTCAAACTTTTACACTCTGCTTCTCTTTTAAATATGAGTCCCTATTTTACATCATTTTTTTTTCTCGCTCATGCATATGAGCCTATGCTGTTAGAAGCAGCCAGGCCACATCTTGAATACTTCATGGCTTAGAAATTTCTTCTACCAGACACCTTAAATCATCATTCTCTAGTTCAAAGTGCCATCGACCCATAGGTCAGGGGAACAAGGCAGTCAACCTCATTGCTAATGCATAACAAAATAAGGCATTTCCTCTATTTCCCAATAAGTTCCTCATCTCCATCTGAGACCTTCTCAGCCTGAACTATCAGCATTTTGGTTGTGACCATTCAAGTATCTAGGAAGTTTCAAACTTTTCTTCACATTCCTGTCTTCTTCTGAGCCCTCCAGAGTCTTCTAACCTCTGCCTGTTACCCAGTCCCAAAGTCACTTCCACATTTTCGGGTATCTTTATAACAATGCCCCACTCCTTGGTGCCAATAACCTGTATTAGTCTGTTCTTGCACTGCAATAAAGAAATACCTGAGACTGGGCAATTTATAAAGAAAAAATGTTTAACTGGTTCATGGTTCTGAAGGCTATACAGGTAGTGGCTTCTTCTGTGGCCTCAGGAAACTGACAGTCATAGCATAAGGCAAAGGGAAAGCAGGCTCATTTTTACATGGCAGCATCAGGAGCAAGAGAGATGGGGAGGTGCCACACACGTTTAAACAACCAGATCTCATGATAACTCATTAATTCACTATCACAAGAACAGCACCAAGGGGATAATGCTAAACCATTTATGAGAACTCTGCCCCCATGATCTAATCACCTCCCATCAGGCCCCATCTGCAACACTGAGGATTACAACTGAACGTGAGATTTGCGTGGGAACACAGATCCAAACCATATTACTATGCTATATGATTCTATAATGGTGGATACATGTAATTATTCTTCCTATAAAACTTTATGGAATGTTCAATATGAACAGTGAATGCTAATGTAAACCATAGGCTTTATTTAATAATAATCAATCTTGGTTCATCAATTATAATTAACATATCACTAATACAAGTTGTAAATACTAGGGAAAATTGGGGGAAAAAAGGGGTGTATCAGGGAAGTTTGTACTATCTGATCATTTTATTTCAGTAAAACCTAAAAAGATCTAAAAATAATAAAGTCTACTATTTAATACGCATGTTTCCAAGTGAGATATTGCATCAGGTACTACCAGTGTCTAATATTGTCACTTTGATTTTATTTGTGATAATCCTCAAGGCAAAGAAGATCTTAAGTAACAGTTTCAGAACAAGTTAGAGGTCCAATTCAAAGATAATTTACTGTCAAGTTGTAGTATAGAGAAGAGCATTATCAAGACCCTTCCAATTGGCCATGTTTAACTAAAAATGGAAAACCAGGAACAGAGCTATACAAATTACTGAGAACTAGCAGGTAGTGGTCAGAGTGAGGCCTGCTGTCAGTCACAAAGGCATCTCAGAGACTCATCTAGTTCATTTCTGGCTATTAGCCCACATCTTTGTGTCTTTTAATTCTTTCTCTGCTCATCATTTGATGATTTAAAAAAAACTATTTTTAAATTACTTTTGGTTTCTTGGATGAATGATCAGCCCATATTAATGATTTTTAGAATTTCATATAACAGACTCAATCTTTAAATATTCATCTCATGTATTTATTAAATGCTTTTACCTTGAACCTATTCACCACTCTTTAAAACACTCCATAGAGTGTGAAGGGAAATATTAAAACAATCATGAGAAACAATGATATATTTGAATTATAATTATGTTAATTTATAAAAATACGACAAATGTCATTAGGTTTTTTAAAGTTTTACTTTGCAATTTGTAAATGTATAACTTCTCTTTAGTTTTTAATAGAGACTACAGAAACCTTGGGTTCTACAAACCATGACTCATTCATTACTAGAATTCTCAAACAAAATATGATCCATCACATACGTTGCACATAACATTTTCATAATTTAATGCTTGACCAAATTGAAGTAATGGCAGAATTTTTATTTGGCTTAACATATGTATCCAGAAAACTTTGTTGGCATGTCTGAGACTGATAGTTAAACTTAATTTAGATTGCTGGTCCTAGATTGTCTTACAAAGAGCCTATGTCATCAATGTGGTTAGAGTCTATTTCACATTTTCTTAGTCTAAACAGAATACTCATTAACTTCACAGGGAATTCAGAATGCTTAAAGTGTGATTAAGTCTTCTTTGGGAGCCAGAATTGTAGCCAGCTGTAGCCACTTTAGCTGTTCTATTAGAGTTAAATGTTCATATTTAAGGTAATTGATACTGACTTTCTCCACGGTACAGTTTTCACAAAACGTCTGTAAATTGTGTGCTTATTTTAATAAGGTAATATATACTTTCTAACATTTGATTAAATAAGCATTAAAAAGGCAGTACAATGATCATCAATTATTTCTTTATATTTTTTACTTGAGTTTTCATATTGATTCAGGATGTTGGAGATGCTCAAACTCAATCCCCATTTGACCATAGAGCATGGATTACAATATAAATGTATTGATAACATGAATGGTCCATAGGAATGCCAAATGATTGATATGACTATGTATTAGTGAAGATAACAGTTTTACAAAGACAATGACAAATGTGACTTTATATTTTATGAAAACAATGCCTAATTGTTAATATGGCAACTTAATTAAGTTAATTGAGTATTAATATGGCAACTTAATTAAGGCCCTGATCATAGAAACATCCACCCACACTGGCCAATACTAATTCTATAGATAACAGGTTGGTCTATAACTCCATTAAAAATCTATTTCAGGTACCACTTCCCTTGGAGTTATAATACATTGCTGAAGGACTGAAATACCACTAGAATAATAAAAATGGTAATAAAAAGTGCTAATTCTTACAGAAAACTTACCATGAGCCAGAGATTTTTAAAGCACTTTACTTATAATGAATCATCCTTATGACAGAGCTATAAGTAGGTATTATTATCTCAATTTTACACTAAAAGACAATGAAGTACAGATACAGTGGTGTGTTGGTAAATACATTTAAGAAGAATGAGAACTAATTTCTAGTGTTTGCCAATTTCCATGGTATAAACACTCCTGCAATAATCACCATAGATTTCAAGTCACCAATATGACTTTGCTGAACATGAAGTTGAGAAGAGGTGCACAGTACCTCACAATTATATACTACTTATGCCAGTCAGATTAATAGATGTAAGCAATCTGAACAGAATAGATAATAGTAAAATGATAAGTATGAGTTTTGAGTATTTATGAATTTTGTATATATTTTATAGACATAAATTTACATAATTCATTTTTAATAATGACTCCACTTAAGAACGGACTTACAGAATTTTTGCAAATATAAAAATCAAGTTCTCATGGGTTTATAGAGCCAGTATAAGCTCGCTTTAAACTGCACTACAAAGTTAAATAACTTGCTCAAGGAAAGCATGTAAATAATGTGAAGTGTGTGACTGTACCATGCTCACAACAACTACATCAGAGAGGTGCTTATTATTATGCCCATGTTATAAATGAGGAAACAACTATGAAAAGGTTAATTACTTTTCACACAGAAAGACAATGACAGAGATGCTGCTCAAATCTATGGTTCCAGAGTTTCTGCTCCAAGCCACTAGATGAGAATACATCTCAGTGTAACCCAGTTCAGCAAGTAAATATAAACATTGTAAGGACAAAAATCTCTCTACTTCATTGTAACCAATCATCTGTCACTTATGGAAAAAATGATATGTGAAATATATGTTCATATCAATGTTTCTAAGCGATTTTGCAAACATTCAACACATTGGACAATTTGATCTTAAAAATCCTATTTGTCTTCATTTCATAAATCACAAAACTGAGTACTCAGTCAATAAATGGCTTATTCAAGTTGTAGCTAGGAAATGATGAGACCAAAATTTAGCTCAGGGTTTATTTGAGAAATGTCAATTCCATAGAAAAACTCAGTTCTACAAGTTGGGTTTAAAGCCTGAAGAAATAGTATGAAAATGATAACACAGACCTAGATTATTCCTGAATGTGTCAGGCCTATGACAAGAATTGTTTCCTTATTGGGAATGAAACAAGAAACAAAGAAGTAAGGAAGAGTTCAATAGCTGCTACTACCCCATCCCTCCTCTCAGACTACTTCAGGCACAAGTCCACCCACACCCTGAGACTCTGGCCTGATTTCCTATACTGTGCACCCTCAGTACTCTTAGCCACTGCTCCACTATCAACCTAATCTTCAGAGTAATATGCTGCCTTTTTAATCATAAAATCAAAGGGAAAGCAAAATTCAGAGTTTTTTCAAATTCTAAACTAAACCTCAGTGTTATTTTTGTTCATCATTTATAGTCCTCTTTAATCTTATTAAAAAACAAAAAGTTCAATGCCACTAAATCTAACTAGAAATTTTAGAACCTGGGACACGTAACCAATCACAAGTAATAAAGTTTCATGAGAACCTTAGGTATGTCTTGCTTTTATTCTACTATGACATGCAGTATTGTAGAATTTAGATTAACTACTAAGAATGTAAACAGCTAGACAATAAGCTCCACAAGGGAAGGGATATTTGTCTGTTTTGTTTACCAGGCTGCTTAACATAATGCCTCTTACATAGTAGAGGATCAATGAATATTTGTTGATTTTGTTAATAGGGGAACATAGTGGATTAGAGGGCTCCAGAAGAGTACGATAATAAATTTTGTTGTTTTATTCGCCACTAAGCTTGTGGTGATTTATTACAGTAGCAATAAAAAGCGAATACAATCAGCACTGATGCAAAGAAAGCTAAGTAAATTCATTATGTTCTAGAAGCACTAGAGAGCCATTAAGTTTACTCTAGAAAAGAACATCCTTATGGGACAGAGTCGGGATGGAACTCAATTCCTCCCATCCCTGACCCTCGTGCCCCCACCAAGAAAGGAAGGATATCTAGTGCAAGCAGATGGGGGTGGAGACCTAGTGACCATTGGTGACTCCAGGTAGACCATCCAGAGCTTAGACCATAAATCTTGCTCCAGGTGCCATGCCCACTGGTAATGGAGCATTAGAGAGATTAAGATAAGCAATGCCCACCCACCCCCCAATAAATCTTACTTAAGACACTATACTCACTAATTCTGGGAACTTGAGGAAACAAAAATAAGCAGATCCCACTTTAAATCTTACTCAAAGACATTAATACTGTCTCCTGTATGCATGCAGACCAGAAGAATGACCAATTCTTTACCTTAGCTTCATTATAATACTAAAAATTATACCCAGGGGTGGAGATTTAACACACTAATGAGACATGGGACACATGAAGAAGTATGAAGAAGCATGTTATCCAACTGAGAGAGTACCAGAAGTTCCCCCATCTCTAGATACTTAAACATTATTCTCTTATTCCCTTTAAAATTACTCTCCTGATGCTCTTTGGAGAGCCAGTCAGATAATATTCTCTCTTGTGCTGCCCCCTTTGTGTTTGAATGTAATCACATAATAAAAGCTTTGGCTGGAAAACTTAGCCCCCTGTCAATTTCTGTTAAATAAGAGTCAAGAACCTGTTGTCAGTAACACTTAGATGAACTTAGCTCAGATTTTTTATGTATATGTTCCAGAAATGGACAGTATAGGCAAGGCTGTAACTGCCTGCATTACTGTGAGAGACCAATGATACAAATGATCCTTCGTACTCAACAGAGACAATTATCACACTTTCTCCGAACATGTTTCTCTGATGTTACTGCCAACAGATAGAATCCAGTAGTCTTGGTTCTTAATTGGCTTCTAAGTGTGAGGAATAAGCTAATAAGCAGTCACTCCACTCCATCAATGTTATTCAACATCAACCTATAATTCTGAGTGCATCTCTCATTCTCTAAATTCTGCAAGAGCCCAAAAATAATTGGAAGCACCCCGTAAAGTTTTTCTTTGAGGCTACTGATCAATCTATACTCACTTCTTCAAACATTCCCAGATATTCTACTGTCAGTTATTTTAAAAAGATCTCCTTTTCTGATCAGGACGGTACTTTTTAAACAAAACTGAGGTTCCTGGAAGTATAATGAATTGAAGCATTTCTTTTGTAAATAGGAGGATCTGCTCCTCAAATATAGGCAATCATTAGTTACTCCTTCAAATTATTTGATGATTACCCTTAATACTTTTGCAACTAGCACTAAGTCAAGAGGTGCCAGAAAAATTAAGTAATCCAAGATTTGACAGAGACTGGTAAAGCCTTGGGCAGCTAGAAAGTTCATTTATCTTTCCCTTCCATTTTTCCTTAAATTGAGTTCATAATTTCTGCCAGGAGTGCTGTGAGAGTTAATTGAGTGTTAAAATTAAGAACTTCTTAGATAACCCTTGGAGCACTGTAGCATGGTATGTAACTTTCAATTCTACTCTCCATTTTTTACCCATATTCCGAGTAAGACAACTCATACATCATACATTTTATATATCTATGTTAACAGCTGTATTTATATATGAATCTTTAACTAAATTGAATCCTAGCACTATACATTCTTTTCCAGAACAATAAATTACAACAGAAGTTTCTTTTATGTTTTTTTTTTTCCCCCAAGATGGAAGATTAAAGGCTTTTAGCATGCCTTAGCCACTTGGAAAGAGCAAAATCGTGCATAAAGATCAACTCTGTTAACTTTAATTCAAGAAGGACAGTGGGAATTCACTGGGATCATGAGCGACACCCTAGAACACAGGGAAAATGCCAGCAAGCAGCTCCTGTGACAGCATCCAGCTAACAAAAGGAGTGAAGTCTCAGAATGTCAGAGAGAGAGCCTCCCTCTATGACTTGCCTTTCCACTAGGGATCCAAGCAACCCCGGATGAGGGAAAACATTTTGTTTTTCCCAAGCCCTGGAACTAACTTGGGGAGGGGCTTGGAGAGGCAATGAGAAAAAGACACCAGGAAAACTTGCAGACATTTTCCCAAACCCAGGACCAAGAGCAGGATGTCATTTTTCTTCAAGGTGCACACAAACTCAGCCATTCTTTGGTGACCCAGCATCATGGCCAGACAGACATTTTAGCCTCAGACCAGAGATTGAAACACCTGCTCTGGAGTGGGATAGGGGATTCCACAGTCAGTAGGCACTATAATCCTCTTCTCCGTTGCCACAGGCCTGGGGTGGAAGGAGAGCTGCTCCAGCTGCAGTTTCTCCTGGGTGGTGAGACTTGCAGCCAGGGCCAGCCTGGAAACTTAGAAATGGTCTGGGTATACCAGCGCTAGATGCCCCAGCCTGCTCCCCTGAGATCGTGGTGCAGCGCTCTCTCTCTGCTCCACCACCAGAGAGGAATCCAGGCATTTGGAGCACATGCTTGTTGCAGCCTGAGGTGCCCCACTCTTCATTAACATAGAACAAGGTCCAGCAGGGCCCTTTCCATTCTGTGCTCAGGAAGATCTTCAGTCATCTGGAATACTCATACTACTGGATTAGGAGTTTATGCCACTCACCATTCTTGTTCAGATAATTCAGGGCCATAGAGGTTTCCCAGATGCATTCCAGGCATGCCTGTGGGCACTTGGTGGCCACTCACTGAATTCTCTCTTGCTGCTGGTGCTTGTGCCTGCCACTGAGGGACTTGGAGGCAGACTTGCCTGATCTGGTCCAGCCCATCTTGGCCTCTGCCCCACTGGGGTCTCTGAGTTCTCTCCATAGTCACATCCCCTAGGAAAGGATGAAAGGGAAAGGAAAAGAAAAAAAAATAATATTATACAGGAAGAAAGAAAGAAAAAGAAAAACTCCTACTTGCAAGAAAATACATACAAAAATTAGAGGTGCCAGCATCTACAGATGAGAAGAAATCAGCACAAGAATTCTGACCAGTGGAAGAATTCTGGCACTGTGAAAAATCTGAATGTAGTGACACCATCAAAGGATCACACTAGTTCTCCAGCAGTGCTAACTGAAATGGGAACTCAGAGATGACAGAAAAAGAATTTAAAGCATGGATTGCAAGGAAACTCAATGGTATCCAAGACAAGGTTGAAATCAACACAAAGAAACTTCAAAGCAATCCAGGAAATGAAGGAAGAGATAAACGTACTAAAAACTATTAATCAGAGCTTCTGGAATTGAAAAGGTCATTTAAGAAATATCAAAATACAATTGAAAGCTTTAACAATAGACTGGATGAAGCATCAGAAAGAATTTCAAAGCTCAAAGAATGGCCTTTGAAATTAATACAGACAAAAAGAAAGAAAAAAGAATTTTTAAAATGAACAATCTTCGAGAAACATGACATTATGTAAAGTGACCAATTTTACAAATTATTATAGCATTCCTGAGAGAGAAGGAGAAAAAGCAATAACCTGGGAAACATATTTGAAGAATAATTCAAGAAAAATCTCTCTAATCTTGCTAGAGATGTTGACATCCTCATACAAGAACTCCAGAGACCATCTACAAAGTAAACACCACCAAGGCAGATAGTCATGAGACTGTCCAAGTCCAATACTTAAGAAAAAAAATCTTAAAGGCAGCTAGAGAAAAAGATCAGACCACATACAAAGGAAATCCCATCAAGGTAACAGTGGACTTTTCAACAAAAACCTACAAGCCTGGAGAGACTAGGGATCTAGTTTTTAGCATTTTTAAAGCCAAGAAATTCCAGCCAAGAAGTTCATCTTCCAGTAAACTAAGCTTCATAAACAAAGGAGAAGTAAAATACTTTTTAAAGAATCAAGTGCTAAGGGAATTTATTACCTGTAGACCAGCCTTATAAGAGATGATTCTAAACATAGAAATAAAATAATTATACCTGCTACTAAAAAACACCCTTAAGTACATAACTCACAGACTCTATGAAGCAACCACACAATAGAAATTACAAAGCAACCAGCTAACAACTTTACAATAGAATAAAAATCTCACAGAGTAATATTAACCTTGAATATAATACACCGAACACCACACTTAAAAGACAGAGAGGCAAGCTGGACAGAAAACAAGACTTCTATCTTCAAGAGACCCATCTCACACATAATAATACACATACACTCAAAGTCAAGGGTTGGAGAAAGATCTATCATGCAAACAGAAAAGTAAAAAAAAAATGAAGGGTTACTACTGTTATTTCAGATAAAACAGACTTTAAACCAATTAAAAAATGACAAAGATAAGCATTACATAATGACAAAGGGTTCAATTCAATAAGAAAACTTAACTATTCAAAATATATATGCATTCACCATTTGAGCACCCAGACTCATAAACCAAGTACTTCTTAACCTATAAAATGACTTAGGAAACCACACAAAAATAATGGGGTACTTCAACACTCAACTGACAACATTAGACAGATCACCAAGACAGAAAACTAACAAAGATATTCTGGACTTAAATTTACATTTGGCCAACTGGATGAAATAAAAATCCACACAGTACTCCATCCATCAACCACAGAATATACACTCTTCCCATCTGTACATGAAACACACTCCAATACTGAACACACCCTTGGCCATAAAACAGATCTCAATAAATATAAATAAATCAAAATGATGCCAATCATACTGTCAGACCACAGTGGAATAAAAATTATAATCACTAACAAGACAATCTCTCGAAACTGCACAATTACATAGAAATTAAACAACTTTCTCCCGAATGACTTTTGGTTAAAACATGAAATTAAAGCAGAAATAAAAAAAAAATTATTGAAATAAATGAAAACAGAGACATAAGATGCCAAAATCTCTGGGATGCAGCAAAAAATAGTGTTAAGAGAAACAATTATAGCACCAAATGCCCACCTGTAAGTTAGGTCTCAAATTAACAATCTTGGCTGGATGTAGTGGCTCACGCCTGTAATCCCAGCACTTTGGGAGGCCAAGGTGAGTGAATCACGAGGTCAGGTGTTCAACACCAGCCTGGCCACCATAAGAAAACCCTGTCTTTACTAAAAATATAAAAAATTAGCTGGGCGTGGTGGCAGGCACCTGTAATCCCAGCTATTCAGGAGGCTAAGGCAGGAGAATTGCTTGAACCTGGGAGGCGGAGGTTGCAGTGAGCCGAGATCACACCGTTGCACTCCAGCCTGGGCAACAGTACAAGACTCTGTCTAAAAAAAAATAAAAATAAAAATAAAATACAAACAATATATCCCCCAAGCTAGCAGAAGATGATATGCTAGCTAGATTAACAAAGAAAACAAGAGAAGATTCAAATAAGCATAATCAGAAGTGAAAAAGATGGCATTGCAAACAATTCTACAGAAACACTAAAGATCCTCAGAGACTATTATGAACACTTCTATGTACATGAACTAGAAATTCTAGAGGAAACAGATAAATTCCTGGAAACACACAACATTCAAAGATTGAATCAGGAATAAATTAAAACCCTAAACAGACCAAAACCTTGAACAGACCAATAATGGGTTTTGAAGTTGAAGCAGTAATTTAAAAAACTACCGATTTAAAAAAGCCCTGGACCAGAGGAATTCACAGCCAAGTTCTACCAGATGTACAAAGAAGAGCTGGTACCAATACTACTGAAAAATTCCAAAAAAACTGAGGAGGAGGGACTCCTCCCTAACTCATTCTACAAAGCCAGAAACATCCTGATACCAAAACCTGGCAAAGACACAGTGTGGAAAAAAAAAAAAAAAAAAAAAAAACAACAAAAAACTACAGGCCAACATCCCTGATAAACAAAGAAGCAAAAATCCTCAACAAAATGCTAGCAAACTGAATCCAACAGCACATCAAAAAACTCGTTCACCATGAACAAGTAGGCTTCATTCCTGGGACATAAGTTTGACTCAACATACACACATCAATAAACATGATTCACCACATAAACAAAATTAAAAACAAGAGCCATGTGATCATCTTAAGAGAAGTTTTTATTGGAAAAAAAAAAAGCTTTTTGAAATAAAAAGGCTATCGAAATAAAGCTTTTATTGAAAAAGTTTTCAATAAAATCCAACATCCTTTCATGATAAAAATCCTCAGGAGCCTGGGCACGGTGTCTCACACCTGTAATCCCAACATTTTGGAAGTCCAAGGCAGGGGGATCACGAGGTCATGAGTTCAAGACCAGCCTGGCCAACATGGTGAAACCCTGTCTCTACTGAAAATGCAAAAATTAGCTGGGCATGGTGGTGGGCACCTGTAATCTCAGCTACTCGGGAGGCTGAGGCAGGAGACTTGGCTAGAGAGGAAGACTCTGTCTCAAAAAAAAAAAAAAAAAAAATCCTCAAGAAAGTAGGCTTCAGAGGAACATAGCTTACAAAAGTAAGAGCCATCTATGATCACCCCAAGGCCAATATCATACTGAATGGGCAAAAGCTGGAAGCATTCCCTTGAGAACTAGAACAGGAACAAGAACCGGACACAGATGACCACTCTCATCACTGCTATTCAACATAGTACTGGCAGTGCTAGCCCGGCAATCAGGCAACAGAAAGAAATAAAATGCATCCAAATAGAAGAAGTCAAACTATCTCTCCATGTAGACAATATGTTTCTATACCTCGAAAACCCTTTTTAAAGACTCTGCCAAAGACTCCTGGAACTGAAACAAGACTTAAAAGTTTTGGGATGCAAAAGCAATGTACAAATATCAGTGCTATTTTTATACACTAATAACATTCAAGCTGACAGCCATATCAAGAATGCAATCCAATTTATAACCAAGGAGGTGAAAGATCATACAAGGAAAACTATAAAACACTCTTGAAAGAAGTTATAAATGACACAAACAAGTGGAAAGATAGTGCATGCTTATGAACTGGAAAAATCAATTTTGTTAAAATGACCATACTTCCCAAAGCCATCTACAGAATCAACAATGTTTCCATCAAACTACCAATGTCATTTTCACAGAACTAGAAAAAAAACTATTCTAAAATTCATATATAACGAAAGAAGAGCCTGAATAACCAAAGCAATCCTAAGCAAAAAGAACAAATCTGGAGGTATCAAATTACCTGACTTCAAACTACACCATAAGGCTACAGTAACCAAAATAGCATGTACTGGTACAAGAACAGGCACATAGACCAATAGAACTGAATAGAGAACCCAGAAATAAAGCCACATACCTCCAGCCATCTGATCTTCAACAAAGTCAACAAAAATAAGGAATGAGGAAATAACTATTTATTCAATAAACGGTGCTGGAATAGTAGGCCAGCCATATGCAGAAGAATAAAACTAGACTCTTATCTGTCAATATGTACAAAAATTAACTCAAGGTGGACTAAAGATTTAAATATAAGACCTAAAAGGATAAGAATCCTAGAAGAAAATCTAGGAATCTCCATTCCAGACACCAGCCTTGGCAAATAATTTTTGGCTAAGCCCTCAAAAACAAAAATTGACAAGTGGGATCTAATTAAACTAAAGAACTTCTGCACAACAAAAGAAACTATCAAGAGAGTAATCAGGCAACCTACAAAATAGGAGACAATATTTGCCAACCATGTATTTGACAAATGTCTAATATCCAGAATATATAAGGAATTTAACAAGCAAAAAATGTATAATTCCATTAAAATGGGCAAAAGACATGAACAGACAGTTATCAAAAGAAGACATAGAAGCAGCCAACAAGCTTATGAAAAAATGCTCAACATCACTAATTATCAGAGAAATTCAAATCAAAACCACAATAAGATACCATTTCACACCAGTCAAAAAAATAACAGATGCTAGTGAGGTAGCAGAGAAAAAGGAGTGCTTATACACTGCTGATACGAATGTAAATTCGTTCAGTCAATGTGAAAGCTTAAGTTCTTTAAATTCTTTCTCAAAGACCTTAAAACAGAACTATCATTTACCCAACAATCCTGTTACTGGGTATATATCCAAAAGAAAATAAATTGTTCTACTGAAAAGACACATGCACTCACATGTTCATTGCAGCACTATTCACAGTAGCAAAGACATGGAATCAATCTAGGTGCCCATCAATGGTGGGCTGGATAAAGAAAATGTAGTACATATATACCATAGACTACTACGCAGCCATAAAATAGAATGAAATTATGTCCTTTGCAGCAACATGGATGCAGTTGGAGGTCACTCTCCTAAGTAAATTAATGCAGGAACAGAAACCCAAATACCACATGTTCTCACTTATAAATGAGAGCTAAGTATTAGGTACTCAGGGGCATAAAGATGAGAACAATAGAAACTGTGGACTAGTAGAGGGGAAAGGGAGGGATAGGAGCAAAGACTGAAAAAACTGCTGGATACTACCCTCAGTAACTGGATGATGGGATCATAACCCAAATCTCTGCATGCTATACACCCAGATAACAAATCTGCTTGTGTACCCACTGAATCTAAAGTAAAAGTTGAAAAAGTGTTTATTTTGTAATTTGATATATTCAATGTGCTTTTCAATGTACATCAAATCTTACCATTACATAAAAGCAAGACGTAAAACAAAAAAATACAATCTTACCAGTCATTTCTTGCCCCAAGAAAAGCTTAGGATAATAAAATAATAATGGTAATAGTTACAATGAAATAAAATTTATATTTCATCTTCTTTTATAGTTTGTTTTTAATCATCTCTCTTTTTAATCAACTTTATTGAAAGTATACTTGTATATAATAAAATGCACATATTACTTGTTTAATAAGTTTTAGCAAATATATACACACAGGCAACCATGACCAAACTCAAGTTAGAGAACAGTTCCATAAATCCAAAAGTCCTCTTCTGCCCTTTTGCAATAAATTTCTACCTCCTTCTCCCCCTAGGTATCCACTGAGCACTTCCCTGTCATTGTACGTTTGCTTGTCTTTTTCAGAATCATCAACATACCAAGCAGTATCTGGATTTTTAATTCAACATAATATCTCAGAGATTAATTCATGTTATTGAAGATATTAGTAGTGTATTTATTTCTATTCCTTAATGGCATTGCATTGCATATATATACACACACATATATACACACATATACACATATATACACATATATATACATACATATACACATGTTTGTCTTTACTCACCTGTTGGATATTTGAGTTTCCAATTTTTGGCTAATATGAAAAAAGCTGCTCAGAGTACTCCTGTACAAGTCTTTTGGTGACATAAGTTTTCATTTTTCTTGATACATAACTAAGAGAAGTGTAACCACTGGATCGTACAGTTAGTGCATGTTTAACTTTATAAGCTACCACCAAACTTGTTTTCAAAGTGTAGCAGAAATGTTCTTATCAGAAATGTCTGAACATTCCAGTGGCTTTATATTCTGGTTAATATTCGATATGGTCAGTCTTTTCGATTTTAGCCATTCAAGTTGGTACACAGTGGTAATTCATTGTGATTTTGTTTAAAATCTTCCTGATGATTAATAATGTTTCCATGTGATTTTTTGCCATAAAAATATGTTTCTTTTTTTTTTTTCTCATTTGAGTTGAAGTCTCACTCTGTCGCCCAGGCTGGAATGCAGTGACACTATCATAGTTCACTATTACCTCTAACCCCTGGGCTCAAGTGACCCTCCCGCCTCAGCCTCCCAAGTAGCTAGGACTAATGGCACCAGCCACCACACTTGTCAATTATTTTTAACACTTTTTGTAGAGATGGGATCTCATTATGTTGCCCAGGCTGTTCCTAAACACCTGGACTCAAGCGATCCTCCCTTCTCAGCCTCCCAGTTCTCGAGGTGTGAGCCACTGCATCATGCCTTGTTCTTCTATAGTGTTCAAATCATTTGTCCATTTTGGGGTGGTTTTTTATCTTAAATTTTTATACATATTTTTCATTATTTAGTCAGACATATGTATTTTAAATATTGCATCTCAATGTGTGGCTTACTTTTTCAATTTGTATGGAATTCAACTTATTTCTCTCATTATTTGTTTTTTGTGCCCTTAAAATTTTGTCTTACCCCAAAGTGGCAAATATTTTCTCTGTTTTATTGTCATAGCTTTTACATTTAAAGCTATGATCCATTTTAAGTTAATATTTGTGCATGGTGTGAGGTACAGGTAAAGATCTATTTTTCTAAATGGAAAAATAATTGTTTTAATACTATCTGCTGAAAAGACAGTTGTTTCTCTATTGTTTACCTTCAAGCCTTTGTCAAAGTTAATTGGCCACATATTTCCAGACTCTCAGTTCTGTTCTACTGATAATATGTGTATATTTATGCCATTACTACACTGTCTTTATTACTCAAGAATAATAATAACTCATAAAATCAGTAGCACAAGTGCTACAACTTTGTCACTGTTTCAAAATTTCATTTTCTATTGTAGGTCCTGTTTACACTTCCTTATACATGTTAGAACCTGCTTGAACCTGTGTGGATCAGTCAAAGATTTGAGGAACGTTTATATACAGATGTAGCAGCTTATTTGCCCTGTAATTCCTTTGTTACTGGAATCTCCACTTAATTTCTAACTGCTCTGATAGTCCTGAACTCTGTCTTCTGCCACATCAGGCCAGTAAGGTTTCAGCTTTCTGTCACATGAAGTATATATGGTTGAGCCTTGCACTGTCATTCAGTCAGTGCACTTGCAAGTTCTGTCTATCAAGGGTAGATTCCTCTCTGGATTGTGTCCCTTTTGTTCACCAGGCTTTGGACTCTCATCCACATAGAAAATTTTAGGGGAAGCTAGGAGATTTGGGAAGAGATTATACTAATATTTTAGTTCTTACCCCATCTGTGGGTCTCTCACTTCCTGGAATTTCCCCTAAATTTTCGTTTATCCTGCCAGCCCTGAACTCTGCACTGTGCCACCTCCAGCTCCAAAGGATACAATTTTCTATTGCCATAGCTGCGGTGATTGGAGATCAACCTCTGGAAAGAAAGCCAAAGGATCTCAGTTTTGATCTGCTTCAATTGAGTCTTTCAAGGGTAAACTTATCTCCAATTTCTCCCTGGTTTTGGTTACTTTCCACTGTTTTTAGAAATAATAAAATACAAACACATGTGCATATACATACATAAACATATCTATAATATTTAGGTTATATACACACGTATGTTTTGTTTTTATTTCATATTATTATCTATTGAGAAGAGATTATCCTAACTATTTCACTTTAACATTTACTGAAGCTGCCTCCAGATCCATTTTTAAATTTTTTGGACCCAGGCATCATTACTGATAGGGCTTTCACTTACGCAACTTGATAATTTCAGATCTAATATAAATATTATATTGATAGATATAAATCAAAATATTAAGGGTGTATATGTGACACAAAAATCAGTTTCTACTTTAGAATTACAGAAACAATGAAATAATGAGAAATAATGAAATATTAGAGAAAACTGATTTGAATACCCTAGGAAATTGAGGCTTACAAAAGCTAAATACCTTTTAAATGTTATACATGCAAACTGTAATACTACTAGATTTTAGGCTCTTTCATTCTCTATCTGGTCTATTTTTAATACACCACAACAATGATACCATACCTTCTATTTGCACTGTTAGTTTCAGTCCATGACAACGGAAAGTTCAGATAATAGATAAACTTAGTGAGTTTTAAGGTCTCTCGCCATCTAGATAGTCTCCAAGTTCATAATCTTAGTAAAGGAAAAGCTGACCCATAGTAGTACTGAATATATGAGAAAGGATGACTATCCTTTGTAATTGCCTTTGTAATTTCATTAGATTGTCTTTGTAATCTCATTAGAATGTCTTCATAATCTCATTAGGCTGTCTTCATATATTTCAGTTTCTTTCCATGTTGAAAATTTTCAGTGTAGTGTAATGTAATGAAGACTATCAGCTTCATAATTAGTTAGACATGGGTTATAATCTATACTCCACTACTTACAAGCTATGGAATCTTGAAAACTTGCCTAATCTCCCTGAGGTCTAATTTTCTTAACAAAAATATACAATGACTAAATACATTTTGTAACATTATTTCAAGAGTTAAATGAAAGCATATTACAACCCAAATATAATAGGGATTCCACTTGGCTCAATCTTTGCATCCTGGTTGCTTCATTAAACTGAATTTTAAAATACTACTTACAGTTCTCAAAAGAAGACAAGTATAATCTTTGTGCACAGCAAAACACTCCATCAGTATCTCTGTCACTGTCAATATCATCTAAATAGATGCAAACACTTCCTCAAATTATTTATATTACCCATTTTTATCACCAAGAAAAGGTTCACTCTCACCTATGTTTCATGTTTCTTTCTGGCTCTGTTTTTTTTTTGTAATCTGTCCTGCAAGTAATATTATCTTTCTTATTCAAATATCTCATCATCATTCTTATGTCCTGTCATTAATGTACTCATTGCCCCATTCTTCCTTATACATCTATATTAATGGTACTGTCCAATACATAATTGTCCTTTTATAGTGAATGTCTTAGTCAGCTTGGGCTGCCATAATAAAACACCATAAACTGAGTGGCTTAAATAACAGAAATGTTGATTTTCTTTACTGTTCTTGAGTCTACAATGTCAGATCAGGATGCCAGCATGATTGGATTCTTGTGAGCACTCTCTTCCTTGTTTTCAGGTAGCCACCTTCTTGCTATGTCCTCACTTGACCTTTCCTAGGTGTGTGCACAGGCAGAGAAAAAAAAAAATTATATACCTCTCTCTCTTCCAATTCCTGTTTAATAGAGATGGTATCTTGCTATGTTGCTCAGGCTAGAGTACAGTAGCTATTCACAGAAATGATCAAAGCACACTGCAGCCTTAAACTCCTGGGTTCAAGCAATCCTCCTGCCTCAGCCTCCTGAGTAGCTGGAACTACAGGTGTGTGCCAATGTGCCTGGCTTTTCTTCCAATTCTTATAAGGCCACTAACGCCATCATAATGTTATAGGACCAACAGCTTCATATGCCCACTGCACAGTAACATACCAGTACACTGAGATGGAGGGTTGCAGCAGAGAAAGAGTTTTATGATCACAGGGCAGCCAAGCAAGCAGATGGCAGAAAACACCAAAATCCATCTCCCCAAGGAATATACTGATCTGGGGTTTTTAAGAAAATTGTGGAAGGGATGGGACAGGCAAATTGGAAACATTGATTGGTCAGGGTAAGGAGACTGAAATCATTAGGATGTGGAAACTGCATTCTTTGTGTATGTAAGCTTCTTGTTGGGTCATTCAGATCAGCTGATGTCAGTAGTTTCATTGGTATGCAGGACCTAAAAGAATATTTCAATGGGAAAGATTAGCATTTCATAATGTATAAGTTGTCATCAATAGAGCAGTTAAGAACTATAACCTATGGTCTATATGATTTTCAGACAATAGGCAAACACGATGAGGAAGCAGGTCAGAGAGAAAGTTGATGTGATGATTAATGCCGCATATGCTCAGGCTTGGTTTATTTTCATTTTATTCCCTCCCTTCCCTGATTAATTTTGTAAAGTTTAGAGGGATGGTTTCAATAACGGATCCACCCTTATGACTACTCTAACCTCCCATAGGTCCCATCTCTAAATATTATTACGTTGGAGATTAGGTCTTCAATATACAAATTTTGAGGGGATACATTCAGTCCACAATGGTGAGTAGGTGGGAATTGAACAAGCACTAACAAGCAAAGGAGGTAGTAAACTCTTTCAAAAATAACTTACCCCTGTTTCTCTTTTTGCTAAATTAGCTGGGCTTTTAGAGGTCACAGTATTGAAGAATTTCCAAGCATACTGGCATGTTGAGCATTGAAGCCTGTTTAAATACGATAGGATTAAGGCAACTGACTTCTGTGTGTGCACATCCCACTCCTTTGCACAGTAGAGCCCATTTAAAACTTCTCTGAAGACTTTTGGATTTAGTGATAGCTATGCTGCCTGAAATAATTCAGTCAGGAATAGATTAATAACATTCTGACTAATCTTTTATTTCCCTGTAAGCCACCTCTTCCATATATGACTGTTATACAACAAGATTTGACCAAGCCCAAAGGCAACTCCATTGCAGAGAATGCACAACTTTTGTGAATAAATATGTCATGGGACAATCTCATAAGATCTTCTATACATAAAAGAAAAAGTCGTATTTCCTGGTTTTATTTTTGTTCTCATAGCCCCTGTTTCTAATTTAAATGAGGATTTTAAGGTTTATCCCTCAGAACTTGTAAGGGTAGCTAAGAACACAAGTGCAGAAACATTAACTGCCAAAATGTGTGGAGCTAGGGGAATGTGTTAAATGATATGTTATGTTTCTAACTACCACTTTTTTCCTGTTGTTAACAATACCGAAAATGCTGTGGTATTGAAAGTGGTATTTACAGATAATATTATAAAAATAATATTCATTTAAATCTATCATCTGTGCAATGAATCAAAAACCATATATTGGGAGAAGGAGCAGGAAAAACCTGCTTTTGTTCTTAATGTTGGATCTTGCTATATAAATAAATATTTGTGTGAATTAAGGTTAAGCCACTGAACCTTCCTGGGATTCAGTTCTCTCATCTATAAAATAAAAGTCAAATGGGAGGGCAGGATTACATAAGCTCTAAGGCTTCTCGTATCATATAATTTTGTTTTCATAATTTCACACATTTTTTTCATTACTAAGTTAAAAGGAACCCATGAGAAGAAGGTTAATAAGCGTAAAATTTTAAGAATATATAAAATACATGCTAACTGGCCTTATACATGGTCTAACAATCTTCTTTCTTTCACCTATATGTGATTCTGACCCAGATACAACTGACTCTAAAATCATTTTGTGCCAAACTTGTTATTCTCTCTCTTGCTTTGATCTACCTTTACTCGTCTAAAGCATCCAGTGAATGCTGGGTAGGAAGGGCTGTTTCACCGCGCAGGAAGGAGGCAGAGCAGGCTTTGGAGTCTTGAAAGACTGTGTAATTTTAGCATAATGAAGCAGAGACTATGCCCCTAACTCTGCTGTGGGAAGCTCTGTTCTGATGCCCTTACCTTTCACAGAGTTTCAAAATATTTTGTCCTTCACGCCCAAACCTTACCACGTAGCAAACGGTTATTACCCCTTTTTGTAAAATTCCTGTTTCATATAAAAAAAAAATTCAAGAAACTGTTGCCTACATTTTTTTCAGATAATTTCATTTATGCATAGTACAAACTTCGCATATTAGTCCTGCTTTACTATTACTGGAAAAACCTTAAAATACTTATTTTTATGATAGAAGAGTAGAAAACACACACATTTTAAATTCCCATTCACCTTCAGGATGCATCCATTCGACTGCCCAGGTCTCTCAATGTTTCACTTTCCCATAACTCCACAATACACTGAATATAATATGCTCTATCTGATTAGTTTTGGAATTTGTTCTTGTCTCAGACCATACTTAATAAATATTGTGCACTGCATCTTGAAGGAAATTGGGAAAAACACCTTAAAGTTAATTCTAGAAAAATTGGCCCTCACCCCTCATTATTAAATTACATTTAATTACCTGAAGTAGTTAAAAAAAGAGAGAGCTGAACGAGAGTTACAAGTTGCTTCTTTTTAAGAATGTGATTATGAATTCATATGCATCACTTCTGCTGACATATCATTAGGTAGGGTTTAACTGCTTGGCTTTAATTTTACTAGTAGCATCATTAAGGAAATGTAGAGAGTAGATGGGTGATCACATCCTCAGACAAATCCATTTAACTAGGAGGAAGAAAGAATGAATGTTCTAGATAACTAGTAGTACCTGCCATAGTTACTAAAATATATTTTAAATCATGTTTTTAACATTATATGTTCCTACCATGTGACTCCAAACATAGCATTACTGTAACAAGTCTGCAAAAAACTGTTGTAAACATTAGTGCTAGAATCAGAATTTGTTATTATCAGTCAATCCAAACCACAGTCACTTCAGTTTGAGGCAGTTTTGTATTGTGCAGTTAATTTGGGATTCACACTGGCAATCCTGGATGTGATGATGGCTTAATCAATCACTCTTTGTTATATTTTGGGCAAGCCATTTAATGTTGTAAAATTTCAGGAAGAAAATACAGTCTAACTCATAGAATCCATTAGAAAAATTCAAAATGATAAATATATAATTCCTGGTGAAGTATTTGTCTCACGCCATGTGTGTTACCAATAAATGCTAGCTTTTATTATTTCATTATCAGGAACACCCAAGCAAAAGCTCTACCACTGACATATTTTAAAAGTAGCTATTAGTTCTTGGAAGTGTTTCATCATTTTAAAAATTTATTAGGCAACATTTTAATTATTTGCCATAAGAAATTAATTGAGAGACAATGAAAAAATTTGACCTTAGGAGTGCAGAAATAGCAAGGAATGCTTCTTATAGATGAGAAGTAGGGAGAAAGCAAGAAAAATACTATTTGTATTTGTTTTGCTTTTGCTTTATAACAAATTACCACAAACCTCACAGTTAATAATGCACTGATGCATTATCTCACATTTTCTGCAGGCATAAGTGCAGGCATAGCATGCCTGGATTCTTTGCTCAGAGACTCATAAAGTTAGAATTGAGAAGATGGCAGGAACTGCAATCTCATCTGAGCTTGGGGTCCTCTTCTAAGCTCACAGGTTACTGTCAGAATTAATTTCCTTGAGGGCATATGATTGAAGATCCCATTTTTTGGTAGTGGTTGGGTGGGGATCAGACTCAGCTTCTAGACCACTCTGCTAGATGACCTCCTCCATGGGTCCCATCACAGCAGACCTGTGACAACTTCTAGAACAACTAAACAGCAGCTCGCTAATGTCTTGCTTTTTCTCATAAAGGACTCACCTACATGATCAAGTTAGTCATATCCAAGATGATCTCCCTTTTGATAAATATCTCAAAGTCAAAAGATGTGTAACATAATCCCGAGAGTCACAAGCGTGTGATCCAATCATATTTTCAGGTTCTCACTGCTCTCAACAGGAGGAGATTCTATAAGGTGTGTACTCAGGTAATAGGAACCTTGGGGACTATTACAGAATTCTGCATATAAATTTTAAAATAGGGCTTAAATTATGCAAATATATATACACACTCTTAATTCAGGAACTATGCCTGCCAAAATTCTAATGAGTATGCACACCCGTTATCAATGTATTGCCTTTCAGTTCCAAATTCATCCTTCATTTCCTGCTGTAAAGATGGATTTGGACTCTTTAGATCATTTGCCAGCTGGCATGATGTTAAGCTTGGTCATTAGAGGGCACTGGAGAGACATTTCAGGAGAAAAGACTTTTCTCCTCTTCATTCTGGTGCTCCCTTACCAGGCTCCTGCAGCAAATATTTTTCCAGCACCAACTTTCTGTTGCATATGTTATCTCAGAGTGTTGCTCTTGCAAGGAACAACTTCTTCAGTGCTTGGCTCCTACAGGGTACATTGGTTATCAGTACCCAATAACCAAGCAGTTTCCTCTGGCACCCTTCAGATAGCTTTTTAGGAACTGCTTCTAGTAAACTGCCTCCCCCTATACTTCTTTCCCTAGACCTTCTCAGTTAGCAGGCATGTGATTCCAGAGGTGGGGGACGTTTCTGTGAATGATATCACCTAGCACTCCAGAGGGCAGATTTCTAGCAAGTTCTGCCAGCACAGCATCTCAGCAACTTCTCCACTATCCAGGGAGCCATAGCCACATTCTGTCAGATGAAGCCTGGATTGCAGTCCTGCAGGGAGAATGGTCATTCCTTGGGTGATTTATTTTATCCATGGGCATAAAAGCTAATACTCAAAACATGACCATCAATGAATGGATAATTTCATTCATCGTAATATTTGAGGCAAGCCATAGGGCCAATTATACTGAAAAACCTACAGGATAGTGTATTCAAGTAAAAGTAAAAAAATTCCCTATTTTACTCTAAAAAATGTGCTCCCTATCTCCCATAAGTGACAACAATTGTCTGAAAAACTACTTTTGCATTTTTATGTATTAACCTTTCTACAAATACTAGCTACATTTTATTTGCATGAAAGGAGAATAAAAAGTTTAATTAAGAATAAACTACAGATTTAGTAATTCAGAACTTTTTTATTATTGTGTATTTTGATATAGATACAGTCAAATATTTATGATCTTCTATAAATATTCTCGTGTCACAGAGCAAACAATAAAAATGCCTGGTTTTACTTTGCTCTAGTGAACTAAATTTAATTTTCTCTCTGTGACCCTTGTGTCACAGACATATAGAAGAAATTAATAGCTCAGTATTCTCCCTCCCTTAGTCATTACCCCTAGAAGACTCAGAAGAAAACAGTTAATTGATTAGATTTTCTAATAAAGTTAATATGCAGTTTCCTTATCACCAAAGTTCATGAAATGGAGTGTAAACATGGAAGAAATCAATTATTCCCTAGTCCAGTTTTTCTAAAGTTTGGTCCATTGAATAGCAGTTCTACAAGGCTGTTATTAAAAGAGTAACATGATTAAATAGACTTGTAAAAACTCGGTAAAAAAATAACTAGATGTTTTTACTACAAGACTTTTAGGGGCTTTAATGAGTTCAGGCCTTTGTGAGAATTTCAGACAGGGAGATATGGAATGCAACATTTACCAAACTTATTTGACCAAGAAATCCAACTTTTATAGAGCACATGTTGAAACCTGCTACTTCTTTCCAACTTACTTTATACATATAAGTAACCTGTATTCCAGAGAAGTGACTTACTGATTGTCACACACGTTTGTTAAAGAACTAGGAATGGAATCCAAGTTTGTATCTTGAAGCACAAATGCTTTGACCTCAACATCCATTCTCCAGCCCATTTTCTTCCAGTTTGAGAAAACTTTCTAAACTAATCTCAAATCTCAAATTCTTATATAATATTATAATAGAAAAATGCATTTTGCCATTTTTACTGTGAAAATTTTTTCACACTTGGGAAGAAAAAGAAAAAGGCTGATAATTGTTTCTTTAATTATGGAGGCTTTTCCTTTCTTTGCTTCTTTTTCTCTGTCTACTATAGTTCTCTCTTTTTCCTCCTACCATATTCTATATGCTGCCACAGGGAAATATATATATAACCACATTACCTAAGACCTCATATTAACCCTGGATAATGATTTATGTCATAGGTTTTGTCTATGTGGTAGATTAGTATAGTCATTAGAATTATTCTTATTATTTTTTGTTTATTTTGAGATGGAGTCTCACTCTGTTGCCCAGGCTGGAGTGCAAGGGCATGATCTTGGCTCACTGCAACCTCCGCTTTCCAGGTTCAAGTGATTCTCCTGCCTTAGTCTCTTGAGTAGCTGGGACTACAGGCAGCTGCCACCACGCCAAGCTAACTTTTGCATTTTTAGTAGAGATGGGGTTTCACCATGTTGGTCAGGCTGGTCTCAAACTCCTGACCTCAAGTGGCCTCCCAAAGTGCTGGGATTACAGGTGTGAGCCACCGTGCCCGGTCATTAAAATTATGCATAACATTGCACTAACATTTTTTACATCACATCCTTATTAAATTACCACATGTATAGAAACCTTATTTAATACCAACAGTTACCACTACTGTAGGTAATATTATTACTGACTTTTACAAATTAGGAAAACAAGACTTAACATGTTTAAGTAACTTACCTAAGCTTTCACTACTAATTTTTGTTGAGTTCAATTTAAACAGTGGAAGTAGGAATTCAGATACACACCTTTAACCACTCACTATGTGGTTGGCTGAGCTTTTAACTCTCCAGCAATTAAATGTCAAACTGCTGGTCAAGCTGAGATGACACTTTGATATAGTCACAAAGAAGATTAAATACTAATTGCTACAATGATGCCTAACCTGCCCTTGACAGTGATTCATTATACTCTGTCTCCTCCTGTACTTTGCTTTCTATAAAGTATCATTTTTATCTTGTCTCTCATAAATTTCACACAAAGGTAATAGTTATAGTTAACATTGACAAAACTCTGTATTGTGAGTGATCAAATGATTGATATTGAACTACATAATCAGTAAATATGATAATTTTAACTTTAATAGTCTACTAGTAGGAAGGAAAAAAATTGAACATGAGTACAATATCTTATCCATACAAACGACGATACTACTAAATTTAATATATGAAAGAATTCAATGCCATAATTGAGCATTTGAGAAATGATAACTATTATTCCTATCAACTTATAAATGGAATTTGGATTTAAAATGCAGTTATAACTTAGAATAACCAAAACATTTCATGCTGGTTTTACTCAGAATTTAAAAGGCACTAATGGTAAAGAATTGTTTGGAGATAAAGAGCAGCTTAGAGATCTTTAACTGTAATATGAATTAAAAAATAGAGAAGAAAAATATCTATAATCACAAAAGATTATCATCTTTTCACTCTTTTCAAAAGATGTATTTCTTATTCGATATTTGAAGTTAAATAATAAATTCCCCTTTGTCTTGATTGCAAGAACAACTGTTTTAATAGATTATGGAAGTTTCTATATTTTACTTTACTGTGGTAAAGGGTACCACATTTCTAATTTAAACACTTCTTTTTAAAGGATGAAAGGGAAAAGAGAGAACAGAAAGATAGGAAAGTACAAAGCAAAATAATCAAGCCTTATTTCCATAAAATACTAGAAAGTTTATTTTGTAAGAAAAAAATAAAAGAAACAGTGACTAGTTCCTTACTCCATTTTCTGCTGCTGTGACAGAATACCACAGACTGGGTAATTTAGAAAGGAAAGATGTTTATTTGGCTCATGGTTCTGGAGGCTGGGACGTCTAAGAGCATGACAACAGTGTCCGCTAAGGGTCATCCCATGGCCAAAGACAAAAGGCAGAAGCAAGTGCATGAGGTACAGGGAGGCACCAGCAGCTGGACTCATTTTATTTCTTTGTTTTTACTTTGCGGGGACAGGGTCTCACTTTGTCACCCAGGCTAGAGGGCAGTGGCAGGATCATGACTAACTACAGCCTCTAATTCCTGGGCTCAAACAATCATTCCACTTCAGCCTCCAAAGTAGCTGGGACTAGAGGCATGTGCCACCACACTCCGCTAATTTTTTAACTTTTTGTAGAGACAGAGTTCCCCCATATTGTCCAGGCTGATCTCAAACTCCTGGGTTCAAACAGTCCTGCTGCCTTGGCCTTCCAAGTGCTGAGACTACAAGTGTGAGCCACCATGCTCATCCTGGTCTCACTTTATAACAACCCACTTTTATGATGAATAACCTGCTCCCATGTTAATGACGTTAATTAATTCAAGAGGGTTCTGCCCTCATAACCTAAACGCCTCTTGTTAAGCCCCATCTCCCAACACTGTTGCATTGGCAATTACGTTTTCAACACATGAACTTTTAAGAGACGCACTCAAATCATAGAACTGAAATATGATTTTATTTTTATTTCTAGTTTGAAAATAAGAAACATAAACAAGAGCACATTCTTCTAAAGAAACAGAAGACAAAGAGATGGAAATAAGCAAGAATCTCCAAATTAGTTCAGAATCTCCAAATTAGTTCAGATTTTTATTGTATTATAGTTAAATAAGAGGACAAAATCAAAACTTTAATTTTTTTTTATTTCCATAGGTTTTTAGGGAACAGGTGGTATCTGGTTACATGAGTAAGTTCTTTAGTGGCAATTTGTGAGATTTTGGTGCACCCATCGTCTGAGCAGTATACACTGAACCCAATTTGTAGTCTTTTATCTCTCACCCCTTCCTACCCTTTCCCAGATTCCCCAAAGTCCACTGCATCACTCTTATGCCTTTGCATCCTCATAGCTTAGTTCCCACTTATAAGTGAGAAAATACAATGTTTGATTTTCCATTCTTGAGTTACTTCACTTAGAATAATAGTCTCCAATTTCATCCAGGTTGTTGTGAATGCCATTAATTCATTCATTTTTGTGGCTGAGTAGTATATATATATACTTATATATATACACACCACAGTTTCTTTATCCACTTGTTGATTGATGGGCATTTGGGCTGGTTCCACATTTTTTCACTGCAAATTGTGCTGCTATAAATTTCTATAAAGATTTACATGCAATATAAGAACAACATAGATGTCAACAATATCTTACGTAACAAATTTAAGTAATGTCAATAGATTCTATGTTCAGCTTGGTAATAAATGAACTTTTGACCCTGGGAAGTCATTGTATATAATTAAGCCTCAGTTCTACTGCAACAAAATAGGGTATGATGACAGAGGACAATACATCTCTTAAATTTCTGAATAACTCTGAAAAGATAAAGCGAGAAAAATTGGTGTAAAGTTTACATTATCATCTCTATTCTCCTAGATTATTTTATCATAATATTATCTTTTGCTATATCATAAAAATTTTCTATCCCTTGCTCCTACTGGCAAATATTCCTCATTCAATAAACTAAAATTTAAACAAGCATTGATTAATTGACTAGTCTGGGTGCCTGAGACTGTCAAGAAACATAAGAGATTCAAAAACAGAGTGGGCTGAGTGCAGTGGCTCATGCCTCCAATCCCAGCACTTCGGGAGGCAGAGGTAGTCAAATTGCTGGAGCCCAGGAGTTTCAGACAAGCCTACGCAACATGGTGAAACCCTGTCTCTACAAAATATGTATATATATATACACACACACACACACACACAGAAATTTGGCATGGTGGTGTGCACCTGCAGTCCCAGCTACTCGGGAGGCTGAGGAGGGAGGATTGCTTGAGCCAAGGAGGTGGAGGCTGCAGTGAGCTGAGATCATGTCACTGCACCCCAGCCTGAGCGACAGAGCAAGACACCATCTCAAAAGAAAAGCAACAACAACAACAAAAAGAAATGAAAAAACCCAGAGTGAATAACATTTTCCAGTCTCAATGTTCTGACATAACCCTTAGAAAAATGAGAAAATATAAATAAACATAGCAATTAATGCGGAAGATAGTAAGTAACCAAGTATCAAAATAATTGGCAGAGACAAATGTAAAAGTCTGAAAAGGATACACTGTGGTGAGATTGTTTCAAAGTATTAATTGGTATGTTTTCCTTCTGCCTTATTGACTACCCTCAACCATTAGTAGCTGGCATTTTGTCTTTCTGATTTTACCCTCAATGCCATTTTAATAAGCTGCTCTAGTTTTATATTATAAAAACTGTTGATGGTTCATTGTGCTTGAAAATTATACTATTACCCTGTTGACTTGGACCACTGACTTGCATAAGGAGCTCAGGGAAATCAAAAGAAGTCAGGTCCATCTTTTTGAAATGTATCAGTTACATGCATGTGTGTCTATTCTCCAGCCTACAAGTGAGGCCGAAGGAATGCATGCCTTCTGGCAGATATTCAGAAAATGCTGATGCACCAGCATAAAAATTTATTCTGTTTTTTTTTCTGACTCCCAATGGTTGCTTGACTTATATCAGCAATGGATGATAAATAGCAGGAAAGGAATAGTCAGATAATTATACGTCTTTCCAAACTAATTGAAAACTCTGAGATTCTCCAAACAAAAATACTAATTTTTGTTCTGACTGCAATCATTGCTAATGATGCCATTGTGTTCTTAGACTTGTCAAAAAGTGGGATAGATTTCAAGAATAACTGTGCTCTGAAAGGAGGATATATTCTCATCTTTCTGAACTGATTTATATTCATATAGATGGATGCAGGAAGAAAGGGTAATGAATTATCACATAATTTTTTTCAAACTTTTAAACATAATTAAAAAAAATTGTTTTAAACACATAAAAACAAGTTCATAAATTATCTGAATATGGTAGAAGGTACATGAGTGAGACAATAAAGTTACCTCAAATAGCTTGAAACTTAAATGACCCTCTGAACAAAATTGTGCACAAACGAAATGCTTAATAACACATGGAGTAAATAAAGTGATTATCAATGCATGTGGGATGACCAAAAAATTGTGAAATCCCAGTAAAATTATCAAAATATCCCAAGTGTTATCTCACGTAAGCAGGGTTAAAATGCATTTTTAGTCATCTGAAACCTCATCATCTACATTGCATTCTGTCTAAATAAAACATACATAAATAAGAAAAAAAAAAAAAACCACAGAGCCTAGAAGTTAGAAAAAGGAAGCTCAACAGCTGCAAGGTGACATGGTTGCTCTGAAATAGTTCAGACTGAAAGACACCAAATCTCAATACACAGCCCTTAGCAATAAGAACTTGGTTTACAAAAAGAAATATATAATTTAGTATCACCATGGTCTAAATGAAAACTCCCCTGTATTAGTTTCCTTTCCTCTACTTGCATCCTACAGTAGTTACTAAGCAACCTTACATTTATTAACGTGGTGATCATGAAAATATCCTACAAAGGGACTCTGAACATTGTAGTTAATAGAAAATAATCTTCATTGTCAATTAATACATTGGACTTACTGTTTATTAACCAGGATCTTGTAAGCTTATTTTTAATGTGAGTTGACATCTTCAATCATTATGAAGTATTCTAATAGACCAAACAATGAATCATAAATAAATTATGCAAAATATTTGCATGCAGTGGTACTATCCTATTCTAATAAACTAGATTCATTTTGGTCAACATACAATATATTTTACTGAAGTGCAGTATATATATAAAATATTCACAAATCCACATAAATAGACTAAGTTTTATTAAATTTAATATACTGAATATGTCTCTGTAATAAGAAGCCGGAAACAGAAAACTGTTGTCACTCTGAAGTTATCACTTCAAACTTTAAATGATAAAAGCTGGAGGTGACTGACATCATAACTACCCTGATTTGACCTTTATACAACGTACGCATGTATGAAAACATCACGCTATATCCTATACAGGTGGATTATGTGTCAATCATGAACACAATTTTTAAAAATCAGAAGAAAGTTAAAAATAGAAGAAATACATTTTTACTAGGTTATGAAAGATTACATCATATTTTTAAGCATTCTTTTAGTAACTTTTGTTAGAAAATTATAAAATTTCTAATTTCATTTACCATGAATGTAAATGAAATGTAAAAATTCATCTACAGTTAATAGTGTTTAAAAGATCATCTTAATTTTTAGACCATAACTGTTAAAAAGTGAGTTCTTTAATCTGAAAATAAGTGCTAGGGACAGTTACACATAACACAGGAAATGAAAGTTCCCAAGGGATTTTTATCCCATCTTTAGATGATCAAAGAATGCATTTCCAAATCAAACTCAGCATTTGTAACTATGTTCCTGTAATTCTTAAAACAAAACACAAAACAAATGATTTCTGAAGTCAACGTAAAACAATTGTGACCCCTCTTGTTTATAACTATTTGCACATTTGGGTTTTCATTACAAAATTCAATATCATTACTAAATCAACATTCTTTAGTATATACTGACAATGACCACTAAGCTCCATATCAAGACATGATCTGAAAATAATGTTTCTTCTGCTTTTGAAGAAATAGAGTATCCAGTAAATTGTGGGAACAAAAAGTGTAAAAGCATTGGTTAAGTAGCACTTTGCTTTCCCTCTAAGTTTTCTAATAAACTAGCCAAGGGCATTTTACTTATCTCTCACTTCCATTTTGTATAGTTTTATGCGTTATGGCTAAGAATAGAGTGTACAAATAATACAATGATATCTATACAATGATATGTTAACATTAAAAGAATATTTTAAAAAATGGTTTGCCCATAGCAGAAGCAACCATTAGATTGACTGGCTCTTTTAAGTTACCCTAGAAGGTTCTAAGAAGGGAAATGACACACTCTGGATTTCATTTTATTAAGATAATTCTCACTATTGTATTGTGTATAGAGCCCATGGACAGGATAGAGTGGAAACAATGATACCCTTAAGGAAGCTGATGCAGAAGCACAAGGGAAAGATGATAGTGTGTAGTCTGGATAGCAGTAAAGGTAGCAAATGTGGTCAGCTTCCAAATTTACTAAAATGAAAGAGCAGAAATAATTTTGAGAAATAATCTGTCAGATTATGTATTGAGGTATGAGAGTAAAACATGACATAAGAGGGACCCCAAACTCAATCTGAGCAATTGGAAAAATAGGACTGCCAATAATTAAGGAATAGGGGAATGAGGGGGAATGAGCAAGTTGAGGTGGAATAACCAAATTTTGTTTAGATGTTAAATTTGAGATGACTTTTAGATGCTTAAGCAGGGAATTCTGGAAACATGTATATGTGAAATCTGACCTTCAGTTAAAAGTCATTAATATATAGTTGATATTTACATAATGACTGGCTAAAATTCCAAAAAGATTAAATATAGACAAAGAAGAGCAGAGACCCAAGGACTGACATCTGTACCCTTATAATATTAGAAGGATAATGAGAAGAGAAACAAGGAAGATAACAGCAAGAAGGAACAGCCGGTGAGTCCAGAGTCAAAACAGTAAGGGTAGGGCACCTGAAATGTAGTTTTAGAAAGGAAAGAGTTATCATCAGCATCAAATCTTGCTGATAAATCAAGGAGAAAGTAAGAAATGACTTCTGGATATAGCAAACAGTTTCATAGAAGTGCTCGTTGTGTTGAAAACCTATTTAGAGCATGTAAAAGAGAGATGGGGAGGATCACAGGAATAAGGACAGTGAGCAAAGCCACCTCTTTTGAGAAATTATGTTCTAAAAAGATGCAGAGGAATGGGGTCGTGACAGGAAAGAGAAGTGGGGTCAAGAGCATTTTAAAGTCTCTGCTGAGAAATCTGCTGTGAATCTGACAGGTTTTCCTTTATAGGTTACCTGATGCTTTTGTCTCACAGCTCTTAAGAGTCTTTCATTCATCTTGACTTTAGATCACCTGATGACTATGTGCCTAGGTGATGATCATTTTGCGATGAATTTCCCAGGTGTTCTTTGAGTTTCTTGTATGTGAATATTTATATCTCTAGCAAGGCCAGAAAAGGTTTTCTCAATTGTTCCCTCAAACAAGAGGGAAATCTTTTAAGTTTCTAAAAGTTTGGAAAAACTTAGAGATTTATCTCTTTCCAATTAATCTTAGGTTTGGTCATTTAACATAATCCCAAATTTCTTGGAAGCTTTGTTAATTTTTCTATTCTTTTTTGACTTTGATTGGTTTAATTTGAAAGACTTATCTTTGACCTCTGAGGTTCTTTCTTCTACTTGTCCTAGTCTATTGTTAAAACTTTGCAGTGCATTTTGTATTTCTCAAAGTGTATCTTTCATGTCTAAAAGTTATGATTGTTTTCCCTTATAAGATCTCTTTCTCTGGAGGACTTGTCATCCATATCCTGTAATGCATCTTTAATTTTTTTTTTTTTTTTTTTTTTGAGACCGAGTCTTGCTCTGTTGCCTAGGCTGGAGTGCAGTGGCATGATCTCGGCTCACTGCAAGCTCCACCTCCCGGGTTCACGCCATTCTCCTGCCTCAGCCTCCTGAGTAGCTGGGACTACAGGCGCCCACGACCACTCCTGACTAATTTTTTTTTTTTTTTTTTTGGTAGAGACATGGTTTCACCGTGTTAGCCAAGATGGGCTTGATCTCCTGACCTTGTGATCCACCCACCTCGGCCTCTCAAAGTGCTGGAATTACAGGCATGAGCCACCGCACCCAGCCCTTTAATTTTTTTAAGTTGTTTTTCACCTTTCTCTGGTATCTCCTTGAGTAGGTTAATAATCAACCTTATGAATTATTTATCTGTCACAGCCAACAATACACTAAATGGGAAAAAGCTGTAAGCATTCCCCCTGAGAAGGAGAGCAAGACAAGGATGCCCACTTTTACCACTTCTGTTTAACATAGTACTGGAAGTCCTAGCCAGAGCAATCAGAAAAGAGGAAGAAACAAAGATCATCCAAATCAGTAAAAAGGAAGTCAAACTGTCACTGTTTGTTGATAATAGAATTGCATACCTAGAAAACCCTAAAGACTTATCCAAAAACCTCCTGGATCTGACAAATGAATTCATAAAGTTTCAGGATACAAAATAAATGTACACAAATCATTAGCACTGCTACACATCAACAATAACCAAGCTAAGAATCAAATCAAGAACTCAATCCCTTTTACAACAGCTACACAAAAAATAAGATACTTAGGAATATGCCTAACAGGGGAGGTGAAAGATCTCTACAAGGAAAACTACAAAACTGCAGAAAAAACTATTGATGACATAAACAATGGAAATACATTCCATGATTATGAATGGGTAGAATCAGTATTGTGAAAATGATCATACTGCCAAACAATCTACAGATTCAACAATTCCCATAAAAATACAATTATCATTCTTCACAGAAATAGAAAAAAAGTCTTAAAAAGTCACCTGGAACCAAAACAGTGCCTGCATAGCCAAAACAAGGCTAAACAAAAAGAATAAATCTGGAGGCACACTAGCTGACTTCAAACTATGCTACAAGACTATAGTTACCAAGACAGAATGGTACTTACAGAAAAATAGGCAAGTAGATCAATGGAACAGAATAAAGAACCCATAAATAAAGCCAAATGCTTATAGTCAACTGATCTTCAACAAAGCAAACAAAAATATAAAGTGGGAAAAGGACAACCTTTTCAACAGATGGTGCTGGAATAATTGGCAAGCCACAAGTAGAAAAATGAAACTGGATCCTCATCTCTCACCTTATACAAAATTCAACTCCATGTGGGTCAAAGACTTAAATCTGAGACATGAAAGCATAAAACTTCTAGATGATAACATAGGAGAAACTCTTGTAGATGTTGACTTAGGCAAAATTTCATGACCAAGAATCCGAAAGAAGATGGAACAAGAACAAATAGAAATAGATAGGAATGAATTAAACTAAAAAAGCTTCCTCACAGCAAAAGAAATAATCAGCAGACAATCCACAGAGTGGGAGAAAATCTTCACGAACTATGAACCTGACAAAGAACTAATATCCAGAATCTACAAGGAACTCAAAACAAATCAGAAAAATAAAATCACATCAAAAAGTGGGCTAAGGATATGAATAGAAAATTCTCAAAAGAAGACATACAAATGGCCAACAAACGTATGAAAAAGTAGTTAACATCACTAATTATCAGAAAAACACAAATTAGAACCACTCATTGTGAATGAGTGTGAATTAAAACCATTCACATTGAGTGGTTTTAATTTGTATTTCTCTGATAATAAGTGGTGTTAACCTTACTTCTGTAAGAATGGACATAATTTAAAAATAAAAAAATAATAGATGTTAGAGTGGATATGGCAAAAAGGGGAATACATTTACACTGCTGGTGGGAATGTAAACTAGTACAACCACTATAGAAAACGGTATGGAGATTCATTAAGGGACTACAAGTAGAACTACCATTTGACTAGCAATTCCACTACTGGGTATCTACCCAGAGTTATATAGCATGGAATATTATTCAGCCATAAAAAGCATGGAAAGAATGGCTTTTGCAGCAACCTGGATGGAGTTGAAGACCATTATTCTAAGTGAAGTAACTCAGGAATGGAAAACCAAATATTTTATGTGTTCACTTATAAGTGGGAGCTAAGCTACGAGGATGCAAAGGCATAAGAATGATATAATGGATATTGAGGACTTGGGGGAAGGTGGGAGAGTGATAAGACATAAAATTGGGTACAGTATACACTGCTTGAGTGATGGGTGCACCAAAATCTCAGAAATCACCACTAAAGAACTTATCCATGTAACTAAGAACCACTTATTCCCCAAAAAGTGTTGAAATAAAATAAATTTTTAAAGAAGACCATTTTTTAAAGATGATAAAGATAACATGTTTATGCAAAAAAGAGAAGCAAGAATAGTTGGAGCTGATTTCCTGGGTACACAAAATAAATGAAGTGTACTGTATACACAAGTGGAGGCATTAGCCTGAGACGGGATCGGGAAAACTTCATTCAAAGTAATAAATCATCACCTGTAGGGAAGGATGGAGAGAAAATATTGAAGATTTGAAAAGGTACTAGAACATCCAACAGAGTGAAAGAGTAAATTATTTAGGGAAATATAGTGAAATATAAACTCAAAGAACCCCCTTGCATTTAGTGATAGTTGACACTAAATAGTTAAAAGTTCTACCACACAGCACTTATTGTGGGTTTTTCACTAGTCCTGTCTAGTGACACATATAGAAAAACAAGGAAGGCAAATATTTGTATTTAATCATGGTTGACATTTTACCTTGATGGCTAATTTATTTTTTTCATTCATATATTTAACTCCTGAGTGCATATTTTCATAGTGCCTACAAAATAAAACACATATTTTAAAGGTAAATTACACTGTATTTGTAATTAACTGGTTTTTGTTTTTTAAATAATGATTCACCTTAGGGACACTTTGTAATACTTTGTAGCTATACAATGCATCCTGAAACATACTGACCTCTCATCTTTCATTCCTAAGGCTTTAAATAATTTATATTATTATCATTTTTAATTTTCTCAGCGGAGTCTGCTCTGTTTCCAAGCCACAAATTAAACAGACCAACAATAACAACAACAAACTCAAGGAAGTGAATATTCTTTCCTTTCTTAATTGTTTTAAAATACCCTATAGTATACTGTGAATACCTATGAAGCTAATGTCATTTTATTATCAGGAGAATGAAATGTTTAACCTCAGTAGAACACATTTATCTTCAAATATTCTTAATGACTTCCAGATTGCTCTGCTATTCCTTCCTTGCCTAGTGGTAATGGGTTAAAGGTAGCAGGAATTGGCTATATTATAATTAGGGAATATCTAGGGGAAAATTCTCAAATACATCAGGACATCAGACATTATTGAGTCTCATTGCAGCTACTCCTTCAAGAGCAATTGAGATCAAAGATCTTCAGAGCTCCTTCCTCTTTCACCCATGAGATATTAAAAACCAAGGTACCGCATATTCTTGACTCTGAAGGTCATTTTACAGTTTTAGTTTGAATGTCAAGTTATAAAAATAGGACAACCAGTTTCTTTGTAACCCTCGGCTTTGCTTAGAAATGTCAAATTGACTTTAGATGGTTAAACTTACATGGCATATCAGTTATATTCAGTAAATGGATGAATAAGACATCATGATATGAACTTGAACCCAAATAAAACCCACAAAATTATATTTACAAAAGGAGATACTTACTATATTCACAGTTTCTTAATAATTTTTTTGCCTTACTTTTCTAAAGTTAAAAATAGTAGAAACAGACTTCCGGTTTCCGGTTCTACCTGTAAGGAGACTGAAAGTTGCCATTTCCATCCTAACAACAAGTAAAAAGCTGAAGAGAATGAAAAATCAACCATTCTTCTTGTATCCTTAAGAGAAGTGAAGACACATAAATTGTTGTCCCCAAGATTGTGGAGAAGAATACAGGGAGTCAAGGAGTGAAAACTTACATAGGAACCAACATTAGAGTAGGAAAATCTGAACAGTAATTGATGACTCACTAGGGGCTCCGTGTGGGCAAGTCTAAGAGGTTAAAACTCCAGGGCATCCAGTTATAAAGCAGTCAGTCCCCCATGTTTTGTGAGTTTTATCTCTAGTGGTTTGAGCATGTTCTTATAGTGAATATAAGAGAAAAATATCATGTATCTGGCAGAAGAAGAAAAAACAATTTCTAAATTCACCAGAATACTCTATTCTTCTTAACATGGGCTGCCCTCAAGAGAAACTGTAAGCTGAGCCTGACCTACTGGGTTTTTTTTCAGAACCTGACTGATCTAGGAGAAGTAGCCCATGCTAGACCATCTCTAGCCACCAAGTTCCACCCAAGGAACAATGTCTGAAAGCACTTTTGAAGTTCACAGTCCAAAAGCCCAGACCCACTAAAAGACTGAAATCTAACCTTGAGACTCTAGAACACTTTCTTTCCCCCACACTTTACCATAGTGTTCACAAAAACCTTTTTACAGCTATATCCTTTGTCCAGCACATCATGTCTGTCAATCAAGAAAAAATTACATGACATGCTAAAAGAAAAAAAAAAAAAAAAAAAACGCAAATTGAAGGCATCAGAACTTTACTGAGGTTATTGGAATTATCAGATGCGGAATTTAAACAACTACAATTAATATACTGGAGGCTCTAATGGATAAAGTAGACAGTATGAAAGAACAGATGTGTAATCATAGCAGAGAGACTGAAATTCTAAGAACAAACCAAAAAGTAATGCAAGAGATCAAAAACAGTGTAACAAAAATAATGTTTTTGATAGGGTTATTAGTAGACTGAACACTGCTAAAGAAAGTATCTCTGAGCTTTAGGATATATATGAAAAAATAAAAACTGAAGAGCAAGGAAAACAATGAAGAATAAAAACCACCAGAATGGAATATCCAAGGACTGTAGGACAACTAAAACAGGTAGTCATATATGTAATGGGAATATCAGAAGTAGAAGAAAGAGAGAAAAATACAATCATATTTGAGATAATAATAACTGGTAATTTTCCCAAATTAAGTTCAAACACCAAACCACAAATCCACGAAGCTTAGCGTACACAAAGTAGGATAAATGCTGAAGGTGGGTTAAAAATAAAAAAAGAAAACCAAAGCTATACTTAGGCATATCATTTTATAAATACAGAAAATCAAAGGAAAATAATCCTGAAAAAAGCTAAAGAAAAAAACATTACCTGTAAAGGAATAAAGTTAAGACTTATATCTGACTTTTCCTCACAAGCCACACAAGCAAGATGAGAATGGAGTAAAATATTTAAAGCATTGAGACAGAAGGAAAAAAAATTGAATTCTGTTCCATGCAAAATTATCCTTCAAAGTAAAGGAGAAATAAAGACTTTCTCAGATAAACAAAAATTGAGGAAATTTATTCCAGTAGACCTGCGTTGCAAGATATGTCAAAAGGCATTCTTTCAAGAAAAAGAAAATAGTATAGGTCAGAAATTTTGATCTTCATAAAGAAAAAAACATTAAAGAATAAACTGGTAAAATAAAAAATTTTATTTGCCTTATTTTTAATTTATCTAACACATAGCAGTTTTCTCAAAATAATAATAGCAACAATGTATTTTTAAGCATTATGTATATATGTATATGTACTAATTTCATTATGTATGCTTCCATATATATCATATAAACATATATAATATTTGGTAAATAGATGATAGATGATAGATAGAAAGATAGATAGATAGATAGATAGATAGATAGATAGATAGATGATAGATAGACATACTTTCTTTATATAGATTTTACATTCATCCCATCAGGTTCTGTCATGTGGTAGATTTATTTAACAGAACTTTTTTTCTGTATTTTGCTTTGCCTACTCTATCGTATTTAATCTCCCCTTTTTTTAATCATGCAGATAAGATAAACATTACCATTACGTTTATCTTTTTTTCCCTAAATGTGAAACTACTCAGAGTTTTACTTAGTTTATCAATATATTTAATGCCATACAATGGTTCCTGTTGAATTTTGATAAAGGAAAGCTGCTCAGGCAGGTGATAAAAAATTTTCTGGAAAATATCCTTCTCTAGTAGCATATATAAAGAAAGTATATCTTTCACAAAAGAAAATATAAAAAACTAGAATATGGGGTTAAATAAACTCATCTTGGGAGTTCTTTACTGTTCAGTTAAGAACATTAGGTTAAATTCCTTAGTTCTAGCCTTTATAGTTTAATCTGTGCTGATTTAATCTTATTTAAGCTAGAGAACATCACGAAACACCACAGGTCCTTAATTATGCCAGACATTAATATTATGAAAAAAATGAGAAGAGATTATTTTTCTGTATTGAATTTTTTTAATCTTTATGAGCTAAAATTTATTCTGAGAATGAAAGATGATTATGCTTGGATAGTCTGAGTCCAGGCAGTCACCTCCACTTTTCATCACTTGCTGTTTATCATCTAATATTGTTGCCTAGAGCAAAGTCTTTGTACTGGACAGACTCCAATATATGCCTCAGTGACTCCTGCACCCTGGTATTTACACCCTTGTGTAACTTCCTCCCACTGACTGTGGACTGTACCTAGTGACTTGCTTTTAACAGATAGAATATGTCAGAATCATGGGATGTAACTTCCGAAATCTTGCTTTCTCTGTTAGTCCCTCTGAGGGAAGCCAGTTACCAAGTTGTGAGCTGCTCTATGGAGAGGCCCACGTGGCAGAGAAATAACGTCTTCTGCAACAGCCAACAGGGAGGGTCTTAGGTCTGCCAACGGCCACATGAATGAGCTTGGAAGTGAATCTTCTGAGCCAGCCAACAACCCACGTAAGTAAGCTTGAAATGGATCCTTCCTCTTTCAAGACTTTAGATGAGAGCAGCTCCAGTGACAACTAGATTTGAGCCTTGAAAGAGATCCTAAACAGGAGGACAAGTTGAGCCATACCTAGACTCTTGATCCAGAAAAACTGTGCAATAACAAATGCTTGTTGCTTTAAAATGTGAAATTTTGAGGTATTTTATTACCTGGCAACAGTTATCTTTTACAGTCCTGAAATCTACATCTATATAAAAAGGTTCTCCATTTTATTCTGACCTAGAAGATCCTCTACTTTTTGCAGTCCTTTTGGCAAATGCTGGTATACGTACATTCTGAGTTTTCTGAAAAAATGAATTTTTTTCCCTAGACTTCCTAATCTCTCTATAAATAGCTTCCACCATGTTCTGGAAGTTATAGGAGGCAAGAGTATACTATAAAATCCCCTTAATTCATTTTATTCTGTGTACATTTTTTTCAGTGTTTTGCCACCAACTTCATGAAATCAACTTTGGCAATTTCTGCCATTGCTGTTCTATGCTCTGAGAATTATTCCATGTATCTCTCTTCTCCATAATGCCAATAAATCTCATTCTTCATACTTCTTCACACTTAACCTCTTATAAATGCTTTTATCTACTTTCTAGTAAAGTAGTACCAACCATATTCAAAGATTCCCTTAGGTACACCACATCATATGCTTAAGCCTTTATTTTTAGTTCTAGTTGCCAATCCTTCTTATATTACCTTAATTTTATTCAAATTAGCCTTTTAAAAATTTATAGAATAAATTTATGAATGTAAAAAACATAGAAAGAGACACAGTCCTTTCTTCTGATCCCACTTTTTTTTTTTTCATTTCATGATCATGGCCTATCCTTTTGGAACTTTAGTAATTTATGGTACTTTAGTAAGTTATGGTTTATGTATTTTGGTCTGTGTTATTTCCTAATATTAACTACCATAACATTTATTTTAGCTCTCACCTTTTAGTAATGCATCACTGCATTGCAATTTATATTGTCTGTCCCTTTAATCTTCTCTTGAAGCTCAATTTTCTGAATTTTAGACATACAGGTTTTATTAAACCCAGCCTACCTGCTGATAATGCCAAGTTTCTACATTTGAAATACATGCTCTCAGGTCTACACTTCCCAGAGTTTCAGAGTTTAAATGCACAACAATCACCTTCTTGTCAGATACAAATGTCACTATATCTTTTGATAACTATGCCACAGTGTCATGACTGGTCTATATTCTCATCTGCTTTTGTGCACCTCCTCCTGTCTTATTGATTCATAATTTCTATAATTCCTATTCAGAAACTATGCTTCTATATAGTTATATGTGGCATTTTTTAAGTGAGTCACTTTGGGATTTTTACATGCATGTCTGTGAATTCGTTATTTTAGTAAAAAGAAGCCAGAAAGAGATGGGGGTGAGGGGAGAGAGAGAGAGTGAAAGAGAGAAAGAAAGTCTATACCTATTTTGAAGAGTGCCTCTTCTCTGCTCTGAAGAATAATGAGGACCAGTGAAGTTACGAGTAAAGAACAAAACTTTAGGAGGTGGAAGAAAATGTTTGTTCCAGAACATAGGAACAGGATAATTTTAAGACAGCCAAAAGAGCCTCACATGCATATATAGAGTTCTAGGATCCCAGTCATAAGTTCCTGCTAACTAACCTGAATGACTCAATACTACATTTCAGCATATTACTCTCCCATATTCTTACCTCATTTCCCATGTTATTAGAATTTCAGAAGGAACTTGAGAATTTCTTTTCTTCTGAATGATCTTTTGAATTCTATATTGCCAGAAGAAATACACAACTCAATGATCCCAACCCTTACTCATGCATCCACTGAGAGTCTATGTAAAATTCTGTAGTACATACTAGGAAGAAATACATGGGTATGAAAAAAATTGTGTGCCCTATTTGACCTTAAAATCTATATAAAGGCAAATTAAACACAACTCTATTTCCCGTACTTCAGTAGCAGAATTCTAATTTCTTGACAAAATCACATAACTGTACTAATCAAGAAATAATCCAATTTAATACTCAGATTTCATATATGTAAAAATTGAAAAACAGAGGTTAAGTGACTCATCCAAGGAAGGCTACAAATTTAGAATCAAAGGAAATAGATTCTAGAAGCTAGGTCATCTGGAAGCTAGCAGAGTTGACGGTTTAGGAAAGTAAACCTTCAATTTGACCAAACTGGGATTTAAAGCACAATTTTGATTATTAGTATTGCTTGTCTTAAAATCATTTCCTCACCTGTAAAACAGGATGATATTACTCTATAGCTCGTAAAAATGCTGTGTGAATTAAATGAGATGATACTTGTAGAACACAACTGAGCTTGATACCTTGCCAACATTCAATAAATATTAATTGCCACCAACTTCTAATATTAGTCTGACTTCCAAGTTAATGTTCTACCTAGGAAACAATCAAGTCTTTTGATAAGCTTAAAATTTCTCGGCTATTTTATAGATAATAGATGGAAAGAATACTATCCCTCTTGCTGGCATTCACACTTTTAGTACTTAGCTAACTAAAATTTGAATGCCTTATTGCTTCAGCCATTACAACTCAGAGTGGATTTGACAGATAAAACAAGACAGGCCATTACATTTGAATTTATTAGAAATTCGCTTTTCACTGGGTGCCTTGAATTTTTATTTGTTAAATCTGGAACCCCTACCTCAAAGACTACTCAAATATAACGGTACCAATACATCTTCCAAATTTCTGTCACTGCTATGTAAGCATAAGCAATTTCAGTCAAATATCAGTTAAAGATCTACTTAAAGTTTTTCAATATTATCTCAGATATGCTTTCTCAATATTTCATTATTTGAATAAATTTAGGCACAACAAAGCTCAGACCTCAGTGTGTAAGCATATCCTTAAGCTACAAATCTCATTTACCAAGATCAATGGCTTTTTTTTTTTTTTTTTGCAAAAACCAATATTAGTGATTCAGAAGAGAATTTTAGCTCATGATGTCCTTTTTATTTCCCCCTAAGAGCTATAAAGGTGGATAAAATTAAAGATAGGAGGTTTAATGCTGCTTGTTGAAAGCATTTATTTTAGAAAACTTTTAATTAAGTTCTTTCTCTGCTTCTTTGAAATTGATGTAAATGATTTTTAAAGCTAAATAAGCCCCTTGCCAGATTGATGACCCAGGAATGTCTCAAACAAGGACCTGGAAACCACCTCTTGAAATGTAATCAAGGAAGACAGTGACCCTACCTCCCAATTTCTGTAGAGGGGCAGGAGTCTAACTTTGGCCAATGCCTTGCTCAAAACTAACTCTTGCCATAAAGATATAGGAAATGTATTGTTTTCCTTTGGATAAAGCAAGTTAACAAACTCAGATGGCCACCCCAATAACCAGGGGTGGTCATCCATGTGAATGGTGACAAATGGTGCTGTCAAGTCCTCTTGAGAACTAGATATTGTTTATCTTAAGAACATGCATGTAATAGGTTATATCTGCTTTGCTATATAAAAAGGAAAGATGTCTTTTGTCTTTGCAATCTTTTAGTGGATTGCCTGTGCTGTGTATCACATTCTGGTTTAACGTTTATTCAGTAATAAAATTGTTTTCTTCCATTTCTACCCTGTGGAGAGGTTTTCTGAAGTGAGAGGGGATTTTGTTTTAAATGACATTTCTCCAACACTTTAATTTCAGGCCACAGTGAATCTGGACTGGTTCCTCTGGTTTGTAACAGTGATTTTTGGTTTATAAGTCAAAGAGAGGATGGCATGTAAATTTGTTTCCAAAATGAATAAATAAAAAAGAGGTTTTCACAAATTAATGCTAATTTTCTGCGTAGTCTGGTCCATTCACACCACAGGAATAATTTTCCGCTTCCTTACTTTCTATCTCTGCTTTTGATAAAAAGTTTCGAGGATATAAAATATCTCTTGCTCAACAAGCAGTATGGACAAAGAAATGCTGTAAATGACTTTGAGATCCATGTGTAAATATCTATTGGTAACTGAAATTAGAAAACTCTTCTTGAACTAATCAAGAAATGAAGTGTTCAGCAGATCATGAGCCAAAAAAAGTAATTATTTGCAATGAAGAAAATGTTTTTAAAAGACACTAAATTTTCTGAACATTTCAGAGAAAATTTTTTTCTTATTTACCAAAGTTCTTTATTTTAATGGTTTCTTCTACTTCACATATTAAACAGGTATAACCTTGCTGAAAAAGCTTATATAAATAACAAATATTGATAATATTCTTAAAATCACGTTTTGATAATGGTATGTTTTACTTAGAACAAATCAATTTCCACAACTTTCATTCAGAGTCCTCCAGACACAACTAATTTTTGCTCCAGTCTTCTGCTAATAGCAAAACAGTAAGTTGTATGAAACTTTCTAACTTGAACCAGTAAAATCTTTGAAAACTACTGGTATAGCCCCCCAAATTGTAATGATATTACACTTCAATTTGCCCATGTGTGTTTCTATTGTCTACTGTCAATAGCAACACAAATTTTAAAATACTACCACTTTCATCATTTTCTCAGCCTGTATCAATTGATATAAAAAGCTTTTCTTCATCTGCCTGCATTATGGTCCTCCACATTAAATAGCAATCACCTAAAATGCAAAAGAGCAATCATTATAAATTGACCTAATCTTTCATTATGGCATGATTCATTCTCTAGGAGAATATCATAGCAGCTCATAGATTTGATATGTAAATACTAACCTTTGTTATTTTTCCAAAGGAGGGGTATCAGACTATGTGACATATATACATATACATATGAATATATATTTCTTCTCCTTGAAATAAAAGTTGTGCAATTTTATTAAGCTTTTATTTTATAAAAGGCAAAATCAATAATCTATGTAGCCAAGTGAAAGGCAATTTCAAACAATTTTATGTGAAATTAAATTTTTATAGCTTTTTTTCTCTCCCACAAATTCTAACAAGAAAAATAGCGTCTTCTCAAATGTTAAGACAAATATTAAATGTTGAATCTTGGCAGGCTTTCAAATACATGATATAAAGTCTTGACTTTACACTTGTATAATTGTCTAACCAAAAATACTGCTTTATTCAAATCATAAGGCAGTTTTTAAGTCAATATATTATTGGCATGCCTTAAAGCTAAAAATATGTAGGTTTCTCTTTTTAAGCAATTTTATATAATGACCTGAGAATTATAACCATTTTCAGTGTTATTATACATCTATTACTGACCACTGATGTGAAAATAATGGTAGGATCATTGATTTATCTATATTATTAATGGCTGTCTCCAAAGATACGCAAAGAGCTGAACAAATGAAAAGTAATATCACTAAGCCAACTATTAGCTGTCCCCAAAGTAATTTCTGCTCAGAACAGGTTTTTACAAGTAGCTCAAATTGCTCACATTTTATAGTAAACATAATAATATTAACATCGTGTCCACTGTCAAGTTTTTTAACTTGACATATTTTAATTTTTAAATTTAAATTAAAATTGACATATTTTAAGTTTTTTAAGAGACAGGGATCTTGTTATGTTGCCCAGGCTGGCCTCCAACTCCTGGCCTCAAGTGATCCTCTACATCAGCCCTCTGAGGAGCCGGAATTGCATTTTCAATTGGGAAATCCAAACTGTATATTCTTAAGACTGCCCATACAATGAAGACATTATCTAAACATAAAAAATTTTAAAGAGCATAATATATTAAACTGTTGATTCAGACTATCAAACGGTAAAAGAATAAAGATTTTAGAGTGAGAATAACCAGTGTAGGTCCTCCTCAAAGATAAATGCTTTTAAAGGTTTCTATTTCTATCCATTATATATCTGAGCCTCCTCCTCCTCTGGTCTTATTTTTGAAACATAAGTAACTAATTTAAATTTCTCTTTTGGTTAACTTAGCAAAATTAAATAATATTCTCAAAACTCTCTTTTGCTATCTATGTAATAGTTTAATAATTTATAACTGTTCATTACATAATAGTATTTTGATTCCTTCCTTCTATCTCTACTAGCCATTTGCCCCCAATTTCTTTCCATTTCACCTTTATTTTTTACATTGGTAAGGCTGATAACATATGAATTTTTTGTAAACAAATATATAATAAGTGTTTTTACTAAAGATTGATTTCAAAGTTTAAAAACAATAAAAAGACTTTACATTAATATATCTATACAAATATTGATAACGGAAGTATCAAGGGGTTTGTTAATATTGCATAACATTTTC